>NC_138301.1:27017500-27165000 GCF_965601325.2 Salmo salar
AGCAGATCAGATCAGCTTATGTCAGAGCTGCTCCATGTGATTTAAAACAGTTTGAATTTGAATCCTACAACTATGTTGCGAAACACCTAAAAAATGTCTTCTTGTAGCCAAGTGTGAGAGTAATAAGTTTATGTTTTATGAGAATAATAAAATGGGGCTTGGGCTGGTAGGGAGTGTTTTCATAATCGGCATTGTTGAGTCCCTGGTGTTCAGCAGCACAGCACATGTCATGAACTGAACTGAGAAAGAGTCCCTTGCCATGTGCCCTGTACTACCAGGGGAGAACAGAGACCCTGCCGCTAGGCCACACTGACAGACAGGGTGGGAGGGAGACAGACAGACAGACAGGGAGAAGAACACTCATCACTAAACACAGCATCACTCACTGGAAGGGCTTTAGAGCAAGGCCAGAGCACATTTCACTTCATAAATCAGGTACAGACATAGGAAGGAAAGGTTGATCTGATCCAAGATCAGTGCTCTGAGGTAGCCTAACTCTTACTCACAATGGCACAAATACCATCATCTGACAGCTCAGTCTATGGCACGTGTCTAACTCATTTAAATGGAGGGACGGGTTTTTAACTCCACCTTTGTACTTGATTGATGAATTATTGTCACTAATTAGTAAAGAACTCCCCTCACCTGGTTGTCTAGATCTTAATTGACCTGCAGACACACGGCCCTCCGTGAAATGAGTTTGACCCCCCTGGTCTATGGGAATGAGTTTGACCCCCCTGGTCTATGGGAATGAGTTTGACCCCCCTGGTCTATGGGAATGAGTTTGACCCCCCTGGTCTATGGGAATGAGTTTGACACCCCTGGTCTATGGGAATGAGTTTGACACCCCTGGTCTATGGGAATGAGTTTGACACCCCTGGTCTATGGGAATGAGTTTGACACCCCTGGTCTATGGGAATGAGTATGTATTATTCACAATCCTTTAGATTCAGTCAGACGGAAAAATAAGAGACAACGTTATTTCCTGTTATGAATGAGACTCCACAATCCCACGCTCTCTAATGGTCTACAATATGGTAACATTAAATGCCAGTTCCTAAAATATATTTGAGTGGCTTTCAGCACAGGATGCTCCAATAGCATAGTTCCGCCTTTTCAGTAGTTTTCATCACTGACAGTTGGCCAATTTCAAAATGTGAAAACGGATAGGCTAACTGGTTTGCTTGACTATTTATTTCCAGATTTCAATCCATTTGGTCAACAATAGCCCCTGAAATGTCTTTGTGTTAGTCATTGCACTTCAAAAAAACTAAAATACACAAACAATGACTGTTGCAATAAATCTTGAATGAAGAGGGAACTTTGTTATTGTCTTGCCAGTTTATGATAACAGACATGGTGTGAACTTAGTTTCATTAAGAGTTAGTGGACGTTCTAAGACACGTTCATCTAGTTCAGCATGATGTAATTACGGTTGTAAAGCTACATGTCATTTATCGTAATCTTCAGTCATTTTGGTAATGAACAGAAAATCTATGGCAATCTATCGTAACTTTGTCATTTTTATATATAGTATTGTTTTATATCTGTGTCCATATTGTCCATGAGTTTAACCATATGGTTCAAGAAAAAAAATAGCCTAATTAATGAAAAAAACGTATCAACAATGGCATTGTTTTCAATTACCTCTGCAACTATTCACTTTTTTCAGAATAGCCACCAGTTTGATGCCAAAACATTGACAACAAATACATATTGACATAATAAAATAAATAAAAGTGTGTAAAAAAAATATCCTTTTTATACCTTTTTTACACACTTTTATTTATTTTATTATGTCAATATGTATTTGTTGTCAATGTTTGAAAAAAGTGAATAGTTGCAGAGGTAATTGAAAACAATGCCATTGTTGATACGTTTTTTTCATTAATTAGGCTATTTTTATATATATATATATATATATATATATATATATATATATATATATATATGAGATATAAAAATGAGATATATTTTTTTTAAATCTTATTTAATTATTTCATATATTTTACATGTGATAAGGCTACAAAGAGGGCTAGAGATAATTACAGACGCCTGTGGTAATTTGAAGTACCCAAAACGGCCACTAGATGTCTTATGATAGATTACATAAAAATCTTGAAAGATACCAAAATTCTTGTAGTTTACTGGTAAACTTCAAAGGTTTCAAGTAATCTACCCTCCCGTTGCAGCCTTAGATGTAATACACTCATATTCTCAACAATAACATATCTTGGGGATGTAAACATTGGGCATACCTTGCTCTGTTAAGCAGGGAGGGTGTTACATGAAGGGAAAATGCCTTGGGTGGAGATACAAAAGTCACATCTTTGGAATGTGAAGGCAAGGGAGATTCCATTACTATTACTAGTTCATCATAAAAGATCCCTGAGCATCGACATCCAGGGTTGACTCTGAGCAGAGAGTCTGGAGCACAGCACAACTCAGTGAGGGCCCAAGCAACATCCAAGTATGAGCGCAGACTGAGGCAAACCCTGCCTTTTGTCTCCAGAGAGAGACCGGCGCATAAACACCGAAACACTTCTTGCTCGCTCTCTCACTCTCTCAGCAGAAGCAGGCTTACGGTGTCAGCGGAAGCAGGCTTACGGTGTCAGCGGAAGCAGGCTTACGGTGTCAGCGGAAGCAGGCTTACGGTGTCAGCGGAAGCAGGCTTACGGTGTCAGCGGAAGCAGGTTTACTGTGTCAGCAGAAGCAGGTTTACTGTGTCAGCAGAAGCAGGTTTACTGTGTCAGCAGAAGCAGGTTTACTGTGTCAGCAGAAGCAGGTTTAGTGTGTCAGTAGAAGCAGGTTTAGTGTGTCAGTAGAAGCAGGTTTAGTGTGTCAGTAGAAGCAGGTTTACTGTGTCAGTAGAAGCAGGTTTACTGTGTCAGTAGAAGCAGGTTTACTGTGTCAGTAGAAGCAGGCTTACGGTGTCAGTAGAAGCAGGCTTACGGTGTCAGTAGAAGCAGGCTTACGGTGTCAGTAGAAGCAGGCTTACGGTGTCAGTAGAAGCAGGCTTACGGTGTCAGTAGAAGCAGGCTTACGGTGTCAGCAGAAGCAGGTTTACGGTGTCAGTAGAAGCAGGCTTACTGTGAAGACTGGTAAAGAACGCATAGTATATGTTACATCTGAGCAGTGAGAAAATACACAACATCGCTTGAACCTGGGGAAGAAAAAAAAGACAGATCTCCGCAGAACACATTTTTCCCATAACTTGGCATTTCATGTCGTCAAGATAGTGCCGTGCTCTCTAGAAGAAATGTCTACACTTGAGTAAATGATTGCGTATATTTCTGACTGATGTCTCAATGAAATGATGCCGTGAATGTCTGTCTCTCGGTTTCCCCATCGATCATTCAGACACTAGAATTCCCCCTTTGTCTTCTCTTGTCTCTCCCCCTAAAGTAAAGTGACACACATGGCGTCCATTTGCACATCATCCTCTCCAGCCGGCGCAGCAGACAGAGACACCACATCTCATTCTGGCCCACTGGCTCTTGGAACATTGATTACAGGGGAAAAAGCACTAATAGCAACAGCAGAAAGAAAGCCTGGTGAATTATAGGTCAATCACAACTGTAATGAATGATCCTAGACCAGCAGCTGCAAGAGTCTCTGCACAGGTAGAAATAAAAGCAGAAATGACATTTGCATGATTTCAGGAGTCTTAGGTTATCTGAAAGAAATCAAGCACATTCCACATCTTGTAGGCTAGCCTTTAAATTACTTTTTAAATAGCTTGGAACTGTGCCCCATATCCTTTTGTCACTGTAATGGGACAGTGTTATTTTAACAAAGCACATAAGATCACAGCACTTTGGGCACAGTCAATAAACACTTGACTATTCTCACTGTGCCATTTACAACCCTAGGTAGGTACCATAGTAGTCACATCACTGTCCCTGTCTGGTCAGAGTGTAGGCCTGTCTGTATGAGGGACACACAATGCTTGGTACATCTCTACCCCCAACCAGCTCCTGCTGCTCTCTGTCCCTGCTGCCCAATACCAAGGCCCATAGCACCAGGAGCCCATAACCACAGAACCTCTGCTGGATCCTCTGACAGCGCAGCAGCAGCAGCATAGGAGAGCCAGGCCGCAGAAAGACACACAAACCAGCTGTTGCCATCATTCCACACACAGCAGAAAGCAGCCAACCCCAACAGACTGCACTAACAATCTCACTTCACACACAGGGAACCACAACCCACTGCACAAAACCAGTGAGCCAATTGCAATGTCAAGAGAAAGGAAAAAATGATCTACTTCTGAAGTGGGAAATAAATTATTCTCAATTTCAATATTATTAGCCAAGGACTTTGTTACAATGATCTGTATTAGGCTGCTCTGCCTAGGTTCATAGTTGGGCTGCACAATTAATCAAATTCACATCAAGATCTCAATATTTACATGTGCAATACCACATCGCAAGAGATATCCATATCGCAATATTCTGAAAAGGCCACTCAGTGTAATGTCTGTTTTATAGTTTACTCTGTCATCCCTCTCCCTCTATCATCTTGCGGCTGCTTCCCACACACAGAAAGCCTCACCCCGTCACACAAGCAGTGCAGGTCCTCCTCCCCGCTGTTAGATTCACTAGAAGTTTGCATGCTGTTCTGTTAGGTCAAATGCAGTCAACAGATTGTTCCAAACATAAACTCATTCGGCCATACGCTTTCAATTAAAGAAAGAATGTCCACAATTCACAGATTTCTCAACTGCTCTTTGACTGACAGCGGAGCAGAGCTACCAGGGCACAGAAACACATCACAAGTCACATGATACATCAATGTACGGAATCACTTGGGATATTTTGGATTTTAGGTAAGCTTCCCCTTTAATATAAATCATTACATTTCTATGAGTCCAACAGTTCACCCAGGGATTTTGATCTTTATCGCAAGTCAAATCGCAATCAAAGTTACAATATTATTATATATATTTTTTTTTAATTGCTGATATTGTGCATCCCTAGTTATATTTGATATATACTCAGTGGCCAGTTTATTATGTACACCACCCGTTCATGAAAACGGTTTGCTACTGCCGTGTGTAAACGGTACAGGCTGGTGGTGGTGTAAAAAAATATATTAAAAAGCCTACATGCAACTAAAATAAATGAACGTCCCAGAGATCCATGTAGGCAGTCTTATTTCTGGCCCAGCTCTTACTGTGAGTTCTGGGTGCAGGAGTGTGATATTTGTGACAGTTTGGGTGGGCCACAGCTGGAACGTTCAGTTAACAACTTACCCAAGTATCACCTCCTCTGTGCTATGAGTCCAGGCCATAGGGCTGGGCGATATGGCCTAAAAATCATATCTCGATCTTTTCAAACTTATGGGCATTTCACAATATATCTAGATTTTTTACAAATGTTTTCTCAAAATAAGTGTTACTGTACAATTAAAGGTAAAATTCACTGCATTTAAAACAGTCAGCAATAATCTAATGAATTCAGGGCTTGTGAAGTTATACCTAGACCAAATATAAGCCTTACATAACCATAAGCCTTCCATAACCACCCACTAATAATTTAATTATTTTATCAAAATAGTTTAACCTGCTTTTTATTGCAATAATCACTAATCTGGCTTTAAAGTATGTCTATGAAAATGCCCTTCTTTGTTACAAATTGAACCAGAACCATGACTAATGCACATTCACTAATAACTTCTTGTAGCAGCCATCAGGCTATAGAAAATTAACACAGGTCTCATCAACAATCTCTCATGCCCACGTGCTAGTGATTAGCCAGCTAATCTTTATATTTCAAGTTTAGTCAACTTGGATCAATTTGCTAGCTAACAAGGTTGAACAGTTGACTTGTTATGAACAGACCCTTCTGTCCATCTCCAACAGTTTGAAAAGAATATTAGCCTTTCCACTTTGTTCAGATGTTGAAATCAAGTGGCCTACCTTATTTCTCAGAATGAGAACGAGTTGACAATTCTTTATATAATTGTGTTTATGCTTATTGCACATTTATAAAACACAGACCAGACAGCTAGTATAACAGTCTTTGGCTAAAATGCTGCTAGCTGTACATGGTACCCCAATGACGCACGGGACAAACTGAGCAGAATCAATGTTCACTGATACCCTCGTTTTAGTAGTGTCTGCTCTGCTCACAATTTGAGTAGTTGTGACCTAAAAAGGGTATCATTAGAAAAGTTAACTTATCCTCTATTACAGTAAAATAATCTCAATGTGTTTTGGTGGACCAAATATCAAATGCAAATAGCGAGTTGAAACCGCTGGTCAGAGAGGAAGATGACATCTCTGAACTTTGTTGGAGTGAGAGGCGGGGGGGCTTGATATGCGTGTAAACCATAGAGGCTTCACTCTCGCTAAAATCTGTCCAAAATGAGGCCAATGCGTTTCTATGGGCTTATTTTGGACCTAAGCCTGTCGCCTGCCTTACCGCCTTTGGGACAACGAATCCCATTGTTAGGGCGGAGACGTGCATTTCTTCAGATCTCTGGTGTAAATGGGAAGGTGCACACAGCACAGAGGAGCGAAAGAGATGAGACCAAAAATACAGCATGAGAACAAGCAGCTCATAACAAACTCGATTCTTGCGATAAAAGCATTTGGAATATCGCGCAAAAACCTATATTCTAATGAATCAAATAAGTGTGATACATTGCCCAGCCCTACCAGGCCACGTGACTGTGTCCTGTGAACAGTACACAATCCACCTCTCTCTCTGCCCCCTCCTTACAGCAGGCATAGTACACAGTGGCTGGTTTATCTGTAGTGACAGCACACGTCATTCATAACTGACACACCAAAGACAGGCAGCTTTACGCACTTCTTCAGGCAGAGCTAGGCGAGTGTGGACACACACACACACACAGTTGTGGCTTTTGTGTTTTGCTACTGACGTCTTCATGAGTGCTTTTTCCCCCCCTCGTTTCTAGTGTTGACATAGTTTTCATCTAGGCCCATCGCTATCTCCACTGTGTAGTTTAGTGTGTGACAGTGAGTCTGATTGAAAGGCAGAGTGAAGAAACCTTGTGACTGAGGATAGAGACAGACACCTGGGAGAGAACAATCTTAAACAGAGACTACTGAATGATCCGTGCTGTTTCTCTTCTTTCTCAGAAACACAAAACCCTCTGTTCCTTTCCAAGCATGTAAAAGAGCTGAGAATATAGAGCTATGAGAATATAGAGCTATGAGAATATAGAGCTATGAGAATATAGAGCTATGAGAATAGACAAAAGTTTGAACAAAAACAAAACCACAGGCAAATGTTTTTTACCTTTAGCGTGTGAATAGCACTACATACACCCCTCAGTAGAGTAGGAACACTATAACATGGTGTTAAAAAGGCTGGTTTATTGCCAGCGCCTCAGACAGGACAGGGGTGAGATGTTCATTCTAACACTGGAGGGCTGGAACATAATGAGACAGACAGGCAGGGCTGGGATGTGTTAACCCCCAGGGGAGGGAGTCAGGCAGCCAGACACCACAGAGGAAGGGTCTAGGATGGATGGTTGGTTATACCCGTATGCAGGTAGGGGAGCGGTTCTCTTCACTGTCAGGTGGCCAGGCTTCCGGTAGCTCGAGGCTCTTCAACAAAATGTTTTGTCTGATTCTCCTTGGTAGGGGAGAACTGATGAGAACTTGAACAACATCCAAAGCAGCAGCAGAAATAACAAAAACAACAGCGACAACAATACAAGCAATGCAATTGTGCAAAAACATCATCAATAACCAGAGGAGTTCCATCAAAGTATTGCTGAGGGTAAGATATATACATTGTCTATAGAAAGTATTTATTAGGGTTGAATATTTTCCCGGTATAGTTTTTTTATGTTCCCTGCCGGGAATAAATCCCTTTTCTCCCGGGTAACCTGAAGTGTGATTCTTAAGCATATATACTGAACAAAAATATAAATGCAACATGTAAAGTGTTAGTCCATGTTTCATGAGCTCAAATTAAAGATCCCAGAAATGTTCCATATGCACAAAAAGCTTATTTCTTTCAAAATGTTTGTGCACAAATTTGTTTACATGTTGTTAGTGAGGATTTATCCTTTGCCAAAATAATCCATCAACCGGATAGGTGTGGCATATCAAGAAGCTGATTAAACAGCATGACACAGGTTCACCTTGTGCTGGGGACAATAAAAAGGCCACTCTAAAATGTGCAGTTTTGTCACACAATATAATGCCACAGATGTCTCAAGTTTTGATGGAGCATTCTGCTGACTGCAGGAATGTCCACCAGAGCTGTTGCAAGAGAATTGAATGTTCATTTCTATACCATGAGTCACCTCCAACGTCGTTTTAGAGAATTTGGCAGTGCGTCCAACCAGCCTCACAACAGCAGACCCACGTGTAAGCACACCAGCCCAGGACCTCCACATCCAGCTTATTCACCTGGTCTCATCTGAGACCAGCCACTCGGACAGCGGATAAAACTGGGTTTGCACAACCGAAGAATTTCTGCACAAACTGTCTCTGGGAAGCTCATCTGCATGCTCGTCATCCTCACTAGGGGTCTGGACCTGACTGCAATTTGGCGTTGTAAAGTACAGAGATACCATGAAGAGATCCTGAGGCCCATTGTCGTGCCATTCATCTGCCGTCATCACCTCATGTTTCAGCATGATAATGCATGGCCCCATGTGGCAAGGATCTGTACACAATTCCTGGAAGCTGAAAATGTCCCAGTTCTCCCATGGCCTGCATACTCACTAGACATGTCATCCATTGAGCATGTTTGGGATGCTCTGGATTGACGTGTACGACAGTGTGTTCAAGCAACTATCCAGCAACTTTGCAACGCCATTGAAGAGGAGTGGGACAATATTCCACAGGCCACAACCAACAGCCTGATCAACTCTATGCGAAGGAGATGCGTTGCGCTGCATGAGGCAAATTATGGTCACACCAGATACTGACTGATTTTCTGATCCTCGCTCGTACTTTTTTTTTAAGGTATCTGTGACCAACAAATGCATATCTGTATTCCCAGCAGTGTAGGCTCCTCAGAGGAGGAAGGGGAATAACATCCTCCTCAGTGAATTTAACTTCTCTAGGGTAGGGTGCAGTATTTTGACGTCCGGATGAAAGGCGTGCCCAAATTAAACTGCCTGCTACTCAGGCTCAGAGGGTAGGATATGCATATTATTAGTAGATTTGGATAGAAAACACTGAAGTTTCTAAATATGATGCCCCATGACCTTATTAATTCAGCCACTTACTTAGATAGCTAGCAAGTTAAACTTAGGGGTCGCCCTAACGCAGAATTCTTCATTTCTTTAAGCAGGAAATAATTACTGAAATGCAAAATAAATATCTTGCTGCGTTTTGTAAATGCAGATCTAAAATGCTTCTTATTGTAATTTCTGCTCAGCATCAAACAAATGTTGTGATGTGTAGCTACTTTTCTCAGGTACTTTTATCTGTGTAGCCAGCCTACTTTTCTCCGGTAAAATGCAAGATTAACTTTATGCAAAACATTAAAACAATGTAACCAGCTACATTTCCTATGAAAAACATTAGCAATTCATAGTTTTTAGCAAAAAAAGACCTTGCTTTTTCATTGTGAGCTCATTTACTTGTGTGGCTGCCAGCCAAATAGTTGTTGCACTTTTGTTGTCATCTGATGACAATGAAGCTATTTTCTGCCGAATGTATGTGTTGCACTAATGTATTGTCTGTAACTACAAATATTAAAACGTATTGAAAACCTTTTTTTTTTAATTATACGGTATTGACAGTATTGAAAAACTATCCCGTGGCTATTTCCAAATACCTCAGTATACCGCCCAAGTCTAGTCTGAATACTTTCTGAAGGCACTGTATTTATCCAGAGGAAAAGCGAAAGGGGGATACCTAGTCAGTTGTACAACTGAATGCATTCAACTGAAATGTGTCTTCCGCATTTAACCCAACCCCTCTGAATCAGAGAGGGCTGCCTTAATCGACATCCACGTCTTCAGCGCCCGGGGAACAATGTGTTAACTACCTTGCTCAGGGGCAGAAGGACAACGGGTTTGGGCGGTAAATCTTGGACCCCTGGTTCCCCCAATTCAACCCATTTATCACATTGTTGCCTTACAGACAGAACTTTCAATGCATTAATGATTGTATTTTTCACTGGTCTAAACAACCTACTCTACAATTTCTAAGTGAAAGAAATGTGTGAATTAGTCATTTATTTTGCTTACATTCAGCAGAATAAATAACTTTACTAAAATGAATAAACATGCCAAGCCTAACTTGTGTAATTTGTTTAGGCTATGCACAGTGCGGTGTTGATCTGTGCCGTCCAATAGGACAGGGCAGATGTTCTAGTCCAGAGAGCGGGTGATTGAGGGAGAGAGATACGGGTTCCCAGGAATTGGTTACACTAAACAATGGCAAGCAGGCTCCAGAGCAACCTTGGCAACCTTGATTTTCCCCCCATCTCTACAAAATCTTGCTTACGTCATGTGTTCTGAAAACAGAGGGGGTTCCTGGACTGGTATTTGAGCCTGTGTGGGGAGGGGGGTGGGGGTTAGAGAAAAGGAGACAGCGAGGGAGTAGGGAGAGAGAAAGATAAAAGGGTTTGGTATTGGCAGGGTTGACAGAGGAGCATTTCTTATTTTTTACCTCGTAATTCCTGATCACAGCTTTACAGAAGGTGTTTCTCCATGAAATGCTCACAATTATTTAGAGTGTCTATCCTTGGACACTGAAGTTTAGGTTTTCATTGCAATGACTAATAGTGCTTCATAGTTTTGCCCTTTACAGTGGGGTCTGCCCTCAGCAGCCAAACACACAAGACCTCCTCTGTAGCTGCCACTGACGTCAGCCGTCACCTAGCAACAGCCTTTTGGTGTAAAAGCGGCAGTTGCTAACACTGTTTTCAATTGAGAGAGAGGGACAGGGAGCAAACGTTTCATCAGAACAGTGAACAGTTCAGTTCCCATCTTGAATTTGACAGACAGGATTATTGGTGCTATTCAGTCACAAATAAGCAGTGGTGTAAAGTACTTAAGTAAAAATACTTCAAAGCACTACTAAAGTAGTTTTTTGTGGCATCTGTACTTTACAATAAAAAAACTTTAACTTCACTATATTCCTACAGAAAATAATGTACTTTTTACTCCATACATTTTCCCTGACACCCAAAAGTACTTATTACTCCATACATTTTCCCTGACACCCAAAAGTACTTATTACATTTTGAATGCTTTGCAGGACAGGAAAATGATCTAATTCACACACTTATCAAGAGAACACGTGGTCATCCCTACTGCCTCTGATCTGGCAGACTCACCAAACCCAAATGCATAATTTGTAAATGATGTCAGTGTTGGAATGTGCCCCTGACCATCTGTACATTTTTGAAAGAAGAAAATGGTGGTGTCTGCTTTGCTTAATATAAGGAATTTTAAATTATTTATACTTTTGATACTTAAGTATATATTATCAATTACATTTACTTTTGATACCTAAGTATATTTAGAACCAAATACTTTTAGACTTTTACTCAAGTAGTATTTTACTGGGTGACTTTCACTTTTACTTGAGTAACTTTCTCTTAAGGTATCTATACTTTTACTCAAGTATTATAATTGGGTACTTTTTCCACCACTGCAAATAAGCTGTAATTGCCAAAACAGCTAAACAGCAATAAGGCTTTTATAGAGGTGAGTGTTGGAGATACCTCCTGGCTATCTGTAAATTTAAAAATCAAGAAAATGGTGCTGTCTGGTTTGCTTAATAAAATACTTTTTTTTATTATTTATACTTTTACTTTTGATGCTTAAATATATTGTAGCAATTACATTTACTTTCGATACTTAAGAATATTTAAAACCAAATACTTTTAGACTTTTACTCAAGTAGTATTTTACTGGGTGACTTTCACTTGAGTCATTTTCTATTAAGGTATCTTTACTTTTACTCAAGTATGACAATTGAGTACTTTTTCCACCACTGCAAATACAAACTAACCATCCTCGCAGTCCCATTCCTCCAACATTCTCCCCAACCCCCAGCGAGCCAACTAACTCAACCAAGATCTTTCACGTACGTCACTAGATCTCTGATCTCACCTAACCACCCCTCCTCCCAACCCCGTTATGGTCTCCCCTGCTCGCTCTCCCTCCCTCCTATCTAACCCAGCCACTGGGCTAAACAAACAGCGTCTTCTACTCTTTTTTTCACAGGACGCATGCAAGGTTCAACAACCTCCTCGACGACTTAAAAGCTACTAGGCCACCTTAAATGTTTGAACTGTTGGGAACCTTATGGTGCAATACTCCTTTCCAGATGAGCCATGCAGAAAATCCCTGCTCCTCTTGAAACAAATGAGAGGTGCTGAGTATATGGCTAATACAGTTCCAACATTCTTCCCCTGGGTTGAGCAGAGAAGGCTTTCTCTCCCTGTGATCAGTGGAGGTGTCCACAGTCTCTCAACACAGGCCCAGAGAGAGAAGCCTCTTAACTCTCAAATATAACCATTAAATACTACTACTCATCACTGACCGACCACTCGGGAACTTTATGCACCGTTCCAAGTGCTTCGACCACATACAACACACACACACACACACACACACACACATAAGAGAAGAACGTCACATCAGGGCTAATTAGAAGAGCATTTAATGCAAACTTTCTCTGCCACGTCAACTCACTTTTATAATAAACACCACTCTTCAGGTCACTTTCAAAATATAGAAATTCAGTGAAAAAATTCAACATATGAAATAAGATAAACGTTATCATCTTTGAAAACAATAAAAAAATTAACATTACAAAATATAGGTAAAAAGCATAAATTACTTCCTAGCGTTGTTTGGAGCACAATTCCGTTCGCTGTTAGCAACAGCTATTAGACTAAGCCCTGGTAGACCTATCTTGAAAACTAAAGAGCTGCAAGCTAATTGCTGGTGATCATGACGCAAACCGTTTCCAAGGTAACCCAAGTTTTGGAGTACCCGCTCCAGCATTTCCTCATCTGTTTGCACTCACACCAGCAGGCTGACAATGCAGTCGCTGCATCCTGTTTCACTCTGCAGTCAGCCAAACACATAGAGCACCTCGCTCGGCTGACTCCCTCGCTGCTGCTATTAACCCTTTCATTCAACAAGTCCTGATGTCTGCTGCCAAGTAGAAAATTAACACTAAACCACTGACAGAGAAAATTGAATAATAAAAAGAAAAAAGAAAGAAAAAGATAATTTAAAATAACTAGCAAATAAATAATACTTGCTAGAATACCTGATACCTGTGTATGTTTTATCTACCTAAGATATAATGAGGAGTTTTGTCTTAATTTGAGCTGAAATACAACAAGATAATAACAAAATATTAGACTAATAAAAATATAATTTGATAATGATAATTTTGGGGTATTTTATGAATATTTTTCAAGTATTATTAATCTAATAGTGAAAAAATAAAACAAAGACAGCAACGATAGCTGGGCTGCACCCTATGTATCTGTAAATTGAAGTAACAATGCTAACTAAGTTTTAGATTTAACTGTCAAGCTCACACACCGAGATCCGAATATTCTGGTTAAGAGTCACACTGAACAGATAGATATACAGTATGTGTCAAGAACTGTGAATATTGGATAGATCTGTTCACTCATAGCCGCTGGAAGAGATGTGCTATCTATCTAGTTCAAGTATGATTAATGTAACAACAATATAAATGTTACATTTCAAAGGGTAAAATCTGTTCCTTTTACTATGTATTGCTTTATATGTTTTGCATAAGTCAGTAATGTATATTTAAAAATTGACCATAGGAAGCTTTGAGGACTTGTGTCTGGCAGGCCTTTGCATGTCTACTGCCCTTATTGGAGAGGCCCTGCCTGCGTGTGTGTGTGTGTGTGTGTGTGTGTGTGTGTGTGTGTGTGTGTGTGTGTGTGCAGCAGCAGTGTCCTGACCATGTGTGATGTGCAAAGGCACTTCCTTAGTCCAACATCTTACATCAGTAAAAAAAACTAAGTAACATTTACTTGTCCAAAAAAAGAGATCATGCTACTGCTACATTGAGAGAACCATGTTACATTGTTATCAGGCAAATGTTAGGCTACAATATTTGTCTTTGTGGATTTCTGTTCACAATATGTCTTAATAGTATTGACAGTGAAAGGTTAAAAATTGGTATTATAGAAAATCTAATTCAACACCATAAGCAATATACTGTCGCTAGCTCCAGCAGACTGTTGTAGCTTTGACCCTGTCAGTGCTTTCTAGGACTTGTTTTTCAGTCATTCCGGAGCCCCTCATCTCTGGGCCCACAGCTGAGCACAAGAGGAGCTAATGTACTGAGACTACGCAGAAATAAAATGAGTTGAGGAGATAGACTAAATAAGTTGGATGGACCACAGACAACAACAAGTAGGTCTATATATTTTTTCCTCAGTCAAGAATCACAGAATTGCTAGAAATTATCAAAAGAATGACTAGAGATATGGTGTAGCCTCATTTTAATATTTAATCAAACTACTATGTTCCACATTCCAGAAACATGCATGCAAATTACATATTCTCTTACTATATAGAAAAACATTAACTGTCTCAAAATGTCTCAAAATATACAGTACTTAAGACACTACACACGTCATCCATCATCTGTGTCTAATCAAAGCACTAATTTGTTACATTCACTCAAGCAATTTTACAATCAGTTTAGGCTAAATATTATGACCATCAATTACCAACACTTCCTCTATTCAATTAATGTTCATCTTTATAAAAATATTTACAAAAAACAGAATTCAATGTGAGAAAATGAAAGACATCGCCTTGGTTTCTCAAGAAAATGACATGTCAAAAATAAATGATAAATTATACATTTTATTTGACTAATTTAAACATTCCTACATACAGCGTTTAATAGTATCTGCATTTTCCTCCGTGCATTCTCTCCCCTTCTCATCGCAGCTAGAGGCAGTCACTAAATTCTACAGGGCGATTAGTAAAACTTGGCTTTTTTTATTGTTGCAGTCACACTCGTACGTCACTGGGTAGTGACGTCAATGTTATATCATTCCACATGGCTTTACAGCAAGAGAACGTGACAGCTGAGAGGCGCTCTGCTTTTCCACCGCCTTGCTCTAACTCCCTACCTCCCTCCCTCCCTCCCACTCTCTCTCTATGCAGCCTGCTGCACTGTCCTCATGTGTATAGTTAAGAGTTAGTTAAGAGCATTATTTACCCCTGCCTGGCTCTCAAAACACACAGGAGCACTAACACCACACAAACAGGGGTCCATCTATTGTTCCCCCTCGCCTGACCAGGTTTAACCCACCCTTCCCTCTCTCCATATGTCAAAGGAACGTCGCAATATCCTGTTCATACAGGATATTTTTGAATGTTACATTGAAACGCCATACTTTATACGACACAGTCATACTTAATCACACAATGTTCCACTCATACTATGCTCTTTTAAATAATGGTGGTTAGTTAGATTATTATACAAAGAGTAATTTTGACATCTGGCCCTGACTTGCAGAGAGGACCTGGTCAACATATGACTTGTACTCAAAGTAGGATGTGAAAAACAGAAGGATAATGTTGACAGCATAATTACGGGTCTGTCCATCAGAACTGAGTATAAATGCTTCTGTAATGACACAAAGCGGAACATCATAAGTTGACCGTTTTTGTGACTGAAGTTATATTGCAGGAGATTGTAGAGATCATATTTGGAATATCTTACTATAAGACATAACAAATCCATAGTGCAGGGATGGGGATCATCAACTACATTCAGCCTCGAGCAAATGGTCAGGGGGGCGGAACATAATTACAAATAATTTGTAGACTGCAAATTGACCGCAAAAAGCCCAAACAGACATACAGTAATATTTGACTAAAACATAATAATTTCAAACCTTGCTTACAGATATACAGTACCAGTCAAAAGTTTGGACACACCTACTCATTCAAGAGTTTCTTTATTGTTTATATTTTCTACATTGTAGAATAATAGTGAAGACATCAAAACTATGAAATAACACATTTGGAAACGTGTAGTAACCAAAAAAGTGTTAAAATAGATTATATATTTGCGATTCTTCAAAGTAGCCACCCTTTGCCTTTAAGAGAGCTTTGCATTCTCTCAACCAGCTTCATGAGGTAGTCACCTGGAATGCTTTTCCAACAGTCTTGAAGGAGTTCCCACATGTGCTGAGCACTTGTTGGCTGCTTTTCCTTCACTCTGCGGTCCAACTCATCCCAAACCATCTCAATTGGGTTGAGGTCAGGTGATTGTGGAGGCCAGGTCATCTGATGCAGCATATCACTCTCCTTCTTGGTCAAATAGCCCTTACACAGCCTGGAGGTGTGCTTTGGGTCATTGTCCTGTTGAAAAACAAATGATAGTCCGACTAAGCGCAAACCAGAGTGGATGGGGTATCGCTGCAGAATGCTGTGGTAGCCACGCTGGTTAAGTGTGCCTTGAATTCTAAATTGATCACAGGCAGTGTCACCAACAAAACACCCCCACACCATCACACCTCCCCCATGCTTCACGGTGGGAATCACACATGTGGAGATCATCTGTTCACCTACTATGCGTCTCACAAAGACACGGCAGTTGGAACCAAAAATCGCACATTTGGACTCAGACTAAAAGGACAGATTTCCATCAGTCTAGTGTCCATTGCTCGTGTTTCTTGGCCCAAGCAAGTCTCTTCTTCTTATTGGTGTCCTTTAGTAGTGGTTTCTTTACCACAATCAGACCATGAAGGCCTGATTCTTGCAGTCTCCTCTGAAAAGTTGATGTTGAGATGTGTCTGTTACTTGAACTCTGTGAGGTGCAATCTGAGGTGCAGTTAATTGCCTGTTTATGAGACTAGTATCTCTAATGAATTTATCCTCTGCAGCAGAGTTAACTCTGGGTCTTCCTTTCCTGTGGTGGTCCTCAAACATGCCAGTTTCATCATAGCGCTTGATTGTTTTTGCGAATGCATGTCAAGAAACTTTCAAAGTTCCGGAAATTGTCTCGATTGCCTGACCTTCATGTCTTAAAGTAATGATGGACTGTTGTTTCTCTTTGCTTATTTGAGCTGTTCTTGCCATAATATTGACTTGGACTTTTACCAAATAGGGCTATCTTGTCACAACACAACTGATTGGCTCAAACGGATTAAGAACGAAAGAAATTCCACAAATTAACAAGGCACACCTGTTAATTGAAATGGATTCCAGGTGACTACCTCATGAAGCTGGTTGAGAGAATGCCAAGAGTGTGCAAAGCTGTCATTAGGGCTCTCAAGTGGCGCAGTGGTCTAAGGCACTACATCTTAGTGCTATAGGTGTCACTACAGACCCTGGTTTGAGGCTGAATCACAACCGGCCATGATTGGGAGTCCCCATAGGGTGGCACACAATTGGCCCAGCATTGCCCGGGTTTGGCCAGGGTAGGCTGTCATTGTAAATAAGAATTTGTTCTTAACTGACTTGCCTAGTTAAATAAAGATTACATCAATTGTTTTATATAAAAGGCAAAGTGTGGCTACTTTGAAGAATCTCAAATATAACATATTTTTTATATTTGTTTAACACTTTTTTGGTTACTACATGATTCCATATGTGTTATTTCATAGTTTTGATGTCTTCACTATTATCTCTATTGTGTGGGAATACTTTTCCAAATTAAAATTTGCTGGCGTTTTTACAGTCTTTTATGTCCAGCCATTAAAAAAACATGAGGAACCTTGCCATAGAGCATGATTTAGGTGAGATGTTATTATTTTTATTAAATTGTGCCTGTCATTTCTTTAAATGCAGTTACTTCTATTCTTAAAATGTGGATGGCGGACATTGTGGGACAGGGGCAGAGAGAAAGCAGACTCAAAGGGCCTGACAGGGAGAGGGGTGTCAAGAGTAAGATAGCATGCAGAATAAAGAGTAGTGCTTTATAAGAGGGTCTTATGAGACAGACACTGTAGGCGGGTCACATCCAAGCAAGGGGCCAGCGTTAACACTCCCACCCCTCATTCCTCCATCTTTTATTACGGACCAGATGAGGATGAAGAAAAAGAGTGCAACAACATTAAAATACATCTGAGGGTTACACACTTATACCAATGACTGACATTATAATAATGAGACAATTTGTCAATTATTAAGGTCAAGATTATTTTTAAAAGTGTATTTCTACAATTCTATCTTTGAAAAACTGATAGCTAGCAGAGAGTGGAAAGGAGGATGATCGGTTCAGATATAATATGAGTACTAAATTCTTCAATACCAACTAAGACTTTTTAATATCAGGTCAGCCCAGAATGTCTATATTAGCACATCCCTACTATAGCTAGACTGTTTGGGTGTTTTTAGGATTTTAATTGGTGTGGAAAAGACTTCCCGTGGATTTCTGATATAAATTATTTTATAAATTACATTTGTGGGAAATCCTATGACTTGGTGACTTTGCCTATCCATAACCATTCTTGGGGGCGAATTTATTCACTTTGTTCCACTGAGGTTTCATTTTTAATCATACGAACACCTTCGCTGAAACAAAAACACAAATCCCTCCCATCCTGCTCCATAAATTATGAATCAGTAGTCTCGCCATCACTTCATTAATACATTATGTTCACAGTGAGATCTCTAAAATGGCAGCAGCATCCGTGTTGCATAGGACTTTCCCTCCCAGACCGCCTGACACATTGAAGGATCTCACCAACAACAGACAGATGTGTTCACTCCACACAGAGGTCGTCAGCATGCAGCTGCACTGCAGGACATACCGACCGGTAGGTCACATGAACACATGGCCACGGCTTATTGTTTTGAAAACTTGGCGATCAGTTTTCTAGTAAACACAAAAGGCTATTTTGACACTTTCAGAGCCATGTAAATCAGACTATGGAAAGCAGCATAGGAATTAGAGGTCGACCGATTAATCGGCATGGCCGATTAATTAGGGCCAATTTCAAGTTAACAAATCGGCATTTTTGGACGCCGATTACATTGCGATCCACGAGGAGACTGCGTGGCAGGCTGACCACCTATTAAACGAGTGCAGCAAGGAGCCAAGGTAAGCTGCTAGCTAGCATTAAACTTATCTTATAAAAAACAATCAATCTTAACATAATCACAAGTTAACTACACATGGTTGATGATATTACTAGTTTAACTAGCTTGTCCTGCATTGCCTGTTAATTTATCATCGGATCACAGCCTACTTCGCCAAACGGGTGATGATTTAACAAGCGCATTCGTGAAAAAAAGCACAATTGTTGCACCAATGAACCCTACCATCAACATCAATGCCTTTCTTAAAATCAATACATAAGTATATTTTTTTAAACCTGCATATTTAGTTAAAAGAAATTCATGTTAGCAGGCAATATTGACTAGGGAAATTGTGTCGCTTCTCTTGCGTTCAGTGCAAGCAGAGTCAGGGTATATGCAGCAGTTTGGGCTGCCTGGCTCGTTGCAAACTGTGTGAAGACCATTTCTTCCTAACAAAGACCGTAATTAATTTGCCAGAATTTTACATAATTATGGCATAACATTGAAGGTTGTGCAATGTAACAGCAATATTTAGACTTAGGGTTGGCACCTGTTCGATAAAATACGGAACGGTTTCGTATTTCACTGAAAGAATAAACGTTTTGTTTCAAAATGCTAGTTTCCGGATTTGACCATATTAATGAACTAAGGGTCATATTTCTGTGTGTTTATTATGTTATAATTAAGTCTATGATTTGATATTTGATAAAGCAGTCTGACTGAGTGGTGGTAGGCAGCAGCAGGCTCGTAAGCATTTATTCAACCAGCACTTTCCTGCGTTTGCCAGCAGCTCTTCACAATGCTTGAAGCACAGCGCTGTTTATGACGTCAAGCCTATCAACTCCTGAGATTAGGCTGGCAATACTATACGGCCTATAAGAACATCCAATAGTCAAAGGTATATGAAATACAAATGGTATACAGAGAAATAGTCCTATAATAACTACAACCTAAAACTTCTTAACTGGGAATATTAAAGACTCGTGTTAAAAGGAACCACCAGCTTTCATATGTTCTGAGCAAGGAACTTAAACGTTAGATTTTTTTACATGGCACATATTGCACTTTTACTTTCAACACTGTGTTTTTGCATTATTTAAACCAAATTGAACATGTTTCATTATTTATTTGAGACTAAATAGATTTTATGAATGTATTTTATTAAGTTAAAATAAGTGTTCATTCAGTATTGTTGTAATTGGCATTATTACAAATATAGAAAAAAATGAATATATATATATATATATATATAAATAAATGTTTAATAAAAAAATCAGTATGATTAATTAATCAGTATGATCCGATTAATCAGTATCGGATTTTTTTGGTCCTCCAATTGTCGGTATTGGCATTGAAAAATCATAATCGTCGACCTCTAATAGGAATCCTGCTCCATTCATTGACAGGTTTTTGTAACTTGTTCTACACCTTGCTGTGTTAATGTCGGTCAGAAAAAATTCAACAACTGCTGAACTGATAAGTTCCTGTTTGAGATGGAGAAAGACCAGATTTTCTACCTAAAATAGTAAAGTACATGATGAGAATATATATATTTTTTTGGTTTGTTTCCAAAGCTAGAATATTCCCAATCAATGGTTCAAATAATCAGAGCTAAAGAGAGTACAAATAAAGAGCTTTAAACATCAAATAATCAATTTGGAGAGGCGATAGGACTGACTGAGCAGTAGGGAGGTGACTGAGGGCGTTGTTGGAGCCCATGCAGCCATGTCCTTTTCAGAGAGCAAAAGCAGTCATGTGCTGAGAAGCCAAACACCTGCGATAACAGGCCCTCAGCAAGCGTCAACGCCCGCCCACCACACCGACCCACTTGCCTCCAGCTGCACAATGCCAAACCCACAGACAAACTTCCTCATGAGTTCAAGATAAACCGATAAAGCCACAACTGCCCATAGACTCACACCAGGAGAGACAGCACATACAGCTCAGTTACTTTGTGTGTGTATATGTGTGTGTGTGTGCGCGTGTGTGTTTGTATAGGACACAAGTTCTTTAAGTCACTCATTAACCTTGGATCACTTTCTCTTTAAATACTTTATATTTGTCCTCATATCTAGCCTACCAATATGCCACAAAGTGTAGTGATGTGACACAGGATGTCAGTACACTACACAGGATGTCCAACCTGCCCCTTTTGCAGGAATGACACAAGTCAAACAATAGACCAAAAAAATCCGATTTTGTCATGATACTCCAAACACCACCCAAAAAAAGAGAAACGGTCTGCTACCAAATCCTGGATTTCTTTTTCCCAAAAGACATGCAACGACTTTGGTTTATGCCTAGACAAAGTGACTGTTTTTCAACTCTTGAACTCTTTAGGAAGTGTGAGGCCAACATGTCTGTTTCCATGAAAACACTGCTACAAATGTAGGACTGTTTTATTCTGTGAGAAATGTAACCTATACAGGTAGAAGCACTGTATGGTCTTTCTACCATTCTCATGTGTGCAGTATTTTACCATTATTCTATCACTGAAAAAAAGAACATAACAGTGTAATACTGCAGGAATAATACTAGCTTATATAATACTGCCTAATCATGTATACTATCAATCTTACTACAGAAATCTAGCCTTTAATACAATTACAAGTTCAAAACCTCAAAACCTGACTCACTGTGTGAACTAAATTGTTTAATTGTTCTATTGACTGCTCCTATAGTATAATGTGGAATACTGGCACACTATAATATAGGAGCATGGGACCATGTGCTGAAAATGTGTTTGTCAATCTCCTGTTTTCTGTTACCTAAATTGCATTTCAGGTAGAGAAAGTTCCACCACTGGGGCCAGGAATGTACACCTGTTTTACTGTAGGCCCTTGTTCACAGTTTCAGGTTAGGTTTTGCTTTCTTTTGAGTTTGTGCAACGCAAACTAATAATTCAATGCCAAACAGACGATGCACAAGATGTCAAACAGATATCAAGCAGCACTAGACGCACCTTCTGGTCCATGCCACTGTAGTTGGGTTTAAAGACGTAGAAGGCTGCGCTGATGACGAGCACAGAGCCATTACACTGTGGGAAGGAAGGCTGTGACTCACAGGCAGGGGCCAGGGAGAGGGCCTGTTAGCTGGGCTCATCAGGTGGAGAAGCCATGAGGCCAGACATGACGTGAGACCGCGCATCAATGAGATATTCCCACAAAACTGCAACAACAATTATCACTATAGTTGGCTAGTCCATCAGTTTAGGAACCACAACGAGGTCTGTTGGCTACCAACCGGCTAAAACACTTGAAAAGTGCAAGCGTAATGTATGATGACTAAGTTTCCAAAGAGAATCAGGAAGTGCAGGAGATGCTGAGGTGTTGCAGTGTACTAGCTAGGTCATAAGATCATAGGACAGTGTGTGGAGCCTTTATCTCAACCAAGTAAGAGGCTCATAAGCTTAATGTCGCTCTCCATACACAACACATTCTCAGCCATTTGCTAGTCAGCAAAGAATACAGATTCAATGTACCTTCCTCAGTAACATCCCCTGAAAGTATGACAATTGTACTATATATATATATAAGTACAATTGTCATACTTTCAGGGGATATATTATATATATATATATATAAGGGAGGGTACTATTACAAGATAATGAGCTACATCGTCTGTCCGAAATACAATGCAAGCAAAGATGCCCAAAGTTACTTTTTAAATAGTTTGGAATAGGCCTACTGCTGATGGCAATGTCGTGTGCAAAGCACTTTTACACTGTTCACCTGAACTCTTCATAAATTATCACTACCTTCCCACAGACATTGTAAAAAGAAGGCTACTGCGTGTATTATGGTCTAGGCCTATTTGCGCTCTGCGAGGATTGTTTTGCGGTCAGATGATGTCACCCTTAAAGTGAAACTGCAATAAATTTCAAAGATTACTTGACAATCTTGAAAACAACACAATAAATAAGATAACACACTGATGATTATGTAATGATTTGATCTGATTTGAAAACGCAAGACGTTTGTCCAACTGTGTGTCCAACACTTAAGAGCCAAACTAGCCTACATCTGGACTTCTTTTGCCTGACTGTTTTGGCTGTACAATTCATTGCTTTTTAGCATGAACAATCAAGCTTAAAATCCAAACTTCAATATCTTTAAGAAAAACATGACTGATGTGCCAATGTAAACCAAACTTTAAAAATGTAAGGTATCAGAGTCCAAAATAAGAAATAGTGTATCAGTGCTTATGGCCCATCACTGATCATTCATCACTGGGACACTAAGTCTTATGCTCAGAACGTCTAACCTAATACCAGAGGTTTCAGAACGTCTAACCTAATACCAGAGGTTTCAGAACGTCTAACCTAATACCAGAGGTTTCAGAACGTCTAACCTAATACCAGAGGTTTCAGAACGTCTAACCTAATACCAGAGGTTTCAGAATACATGACACAAAGTGAGGTGATAGACATGCAAATGAGATGTAAAACTTTCTCTTCTCTGCATTATGGTCTTAGTCATGCCTTTGTTGACCTATACAATTCATAATGAAGCAGACCTACATCAGAGGTATTTGAACTGTATTAGTAGGTGTACAAAAGAGTGTCAAGCACAGTATGTAGGCTTACATACAAAAATAGCTTTGTAACTTTGTGTTCCACATTTTAAAAAACAGCATAGCGAAATGTAGCAGCAGGGCTCTACAGTGCGACCATTTTACTTGCATATTCGCCTAAATATTTTTTTTTATAAAAAATGATAATCACCCAGATGATAATTGTTGCAATGATTACTTCACTGTACCGCGGAGAATACACTGAGCTCAGATTCATGACCGTCATGCTTGCACCATTACTACAAAGAATCTGGCTTGTTACCTCAAATATTTGTCATTGTGCTCCTAAATATCTTTGTCTGCTCCTACATTTTTCAACTTAGGCGCACACATGCTCCTTGTAAAAAAAAAGTCCGCGTAGAGCCCTGAGCAGAATGTGATAGTGTTCCATAACAAGGCCTACATACAGTTGAAGTCAGATGTTTACATACACTTAGGTTGGAGTCATTAAAACTCGTTTTTCAACCACTCCACACATTTCTTGTTAACAAACTATAGTTTTGGCAAGTTGGTTAGGACATCTACTTTGTGCATGACACAAGTAATTTTTCCAACAATTGTTTACAGACAGATTATTTCACTTATAATTCACTGTACTACAATTCCAGTGGGTCAGAAGTTTACATACACTAAGTTGACTGTGCTTTTAAACAGCTTGGAAAATTCCAGAAAATGATGTCATGGCTTTAGAAGCTTCTGAGTCAATTGGAGGTGTACCTGTAGCTGTATTTCAAGGCCTACCTTCAAACTCAGGGCCTCTTTGCTTGATATCATGGGAAAATCAAAAGAAATCAGCCAAGACCTCAGGAAAATAAATTGGAGACCTCCACAAGTCTGGTTCATCCTTGGGAGCAATTTACAAACGCCTGAAGGTACCACGTTCATCTGTACAAACAATAGTACGCAAGTATAAACACCATGGGACCACGCAGCCGTCATACCGCTCAGGAAGGAGACGCGTTCGGTCTCCTAGAGATGAACGTTCTTTGGTGCAAAAAGTGCAAATCAATCCCAGAACAACAGCAAAGGACCTTGTGGAAACAGGTACAAAAGTATCTATATCCAAAGTAAAACGAGTCCTATATCGACATAACCTGAAAGGCAGCTCAGCAAGGAAGAAGCCACTGCTCCAAACCCGCCATAAAAAAGCCAGACTACGGTTTGCAACTGCACATGGGGACAAAGATCATACTTTTTGGAGAAATGTCCTCTGGTCTGATGAAACAAAAATAGAACTGTTTGGCCATAATGACCATTGTTATGTTTGGATTAAAAAGGGGGAGGCTTGCAAGTCAAAGAACACCATCCCAACCGTGAAGCACAGGGGTGGCAGCATCATGTTGTGGGGGTGCTTTGCTGCAGGAGGGACTGGTGCACTTCACAAAATATATGGCATCATGAGAAAGGAAAATGATGTGGATATATTGAAGCAACATCTCAAGACATCAGTCAGGAAGTTAAAGCTTGGTCGCAAATGGGTCTTCCAAATGGACAATGACCCCAAGCATACTTCCAAAGTTGTGGCAAAATGACTTAAGGTCAACAAAGTCAAGGTAATGGAGTGGCCATCACAAAGCCCTGACCTCAATCCCATAAAAAAAATTGTGGGCAGAACTGAAAAAGCGTGTGCGAGCAAGGAGGCCTACAAACCTGACTCAGTTACACCAGCTCAGTCAGGAGGAATGGGCCAAAATTTACCCAACGTTTTGTGGGAAGCTTGTGGAAGGCTACCTGAAACGTTTGACCCAAGTTAACTAATTTAAAGGCAATGCTACCAAATACTAATTGAGTGTATGTAAACTTCTGACCCACTGGGAATGTGATGAAAGAAATAAAAGCTGAACTAAATCATTCTCTCTACTATTATACTGACATTTCACATTCTTAAAATAAAGTGGTGATCCTAACTGACCTAAGACAGGGAATTTTTACTAGGATTAAATGTCAAGAATTGTGAAAAACTGAGTTTAAATGCATTTGGCTAAGGTGTATGTAAACTTCTGACTTCAACTGTAGTTATCATGTGAGAGTTCCAGCAAGAGACAGGCCTATTAAAACGTAGTTGTCTTTCAAAGAGTAAATTATTTTAATTTCAGCTGCACATTGTCTCATATCAAAAGGTGTTGGTGTTGCTACGTGTCTGGCAGCTAACACTGAACTTTTGTTGTGTGGAAACTAGAAACAATTAACAAACAACGCCTAAATGCATCACTGTCTGGCAACAAATGGATCTAATGCAGAACAGGACACACAGCATACCGTCATGTCAATATCAACAGAGCTTCAGGACAAAAGCAAGGATCGTGTCTAAACTTTGCATGCAAACCCAAATATGGTTGACACTGATCGTATATGGTAGTGTTGTTCATTTGTAAATATTAATTTGTGGAAAATGTTATTATATAAATTGTGTATTTTTCCACATTGCCAATGTTGCAAGACACAATCTCCTTTAAGGTCAAAATCATTTTTTTTTTTTTGAAGTGACACGAGTTGGTCTTTACCACATTCCACACAGCATTTATCATAAGCATCATGTGCTGACCCCAAAAAAATATAAATTATTTTACTATATATTTTCTAATGAATCAATTACCAACAAATCATGTAATGTCATGATATATGAGGCGCCATTTAATGTGTGACCAAACAAGTCCAGTAATCTATGCATGTGTGGATGACAAGTATGATCTATGGTTAGTATTACGTTTGAGTTCGTCCTTTCAGTTCCCAACTAAATATGTCCGCTAAGACCACATTTGAGCTAGGCTTAATTACTATTAGTCTACACTACATCATGACAAAGTGTCACATACAGGACTTGACTGTGGACACTGAACCTGACGTGCACATCATCACACTCTTAACATCCTTGCCTGCGATACTAAAACATGGTCCTTCAGCTAGGACAGTAGCATGTTTTGGGTGATGCTGGCACTCTTGTCCTCTCTTGTTAAGTCAATACAGTTGGACAACAGGCAGTGACATCTTTATTTCACTGATCAATACTGGTTTACACCAATGCCCCTCATTGCCTGAAAACATTAACGCTAGACCAGACCTGTATGGTAGTATCCAGACTTGAGCCTGCAATCTATTCCTGACACAACATCCACTGCAGGACAATGAGTTAAATGAACAAACAACACATTGAATGTTGTGTTGTATGAGTGAAGTGTGCCATTACAACACCGTAATAAAACATCCTTTATGCAGCTTCTGCGTCTTATCTTTTCATTATAATCTTCATCTTTAAGGTAGTCCAGTTTACAACAAAGGCTATTGCTGAAACAATATTTGGCAGGTCAGTTTTATAAAACGTCACAGGTTCATAGACAGAATCAGAGAGGCAAAACTAAATACGGATAAATCTAACTGATAATGAACAATATGATAGGCTAATCTAATATGGTCAGAGAGGGCAGGGCACATACTAAAATGTCAGCTGAACATATTGCCATCATTGAATTTGAAAACTTATTATTAATGTGTGACTTTACGCCTAAATATTTCACAAATAAACTAGAATCAGCTACCATTACTGATAATAAAATAAAGGCAGACTGCAATCCATACATTTTCTACACACAAATAGCCTGTTATTATAAATCTTTCAAGGAATTACATTCCTTTGGAGTTTTAAAATATGGAACATCATTTGATGTTAAAGTCTGATGTCTATTTACTGTCAGAGTGGACGGCCCGGTCCTTCCAAAAACAGCTTCTTTCTGAGCTCAGATATTGAAAATGTAAGCAAGCTAGCAATATTTCACATCCCTGCAAAGAATGTTATGATTGGGCCTGCGTAAGAAAGTAATAAGCTATTTCATCAAGTTGTCTTCTCCATAAAATCAAGAGGCATCTTTTTTTAAATAAATTGTAGCCTATAATTGTTTGTGATATTGTTTGTTTACAATCAACTGTAAGTGTGAACAGGAAGTTTGACTATTGGGGGGGTCTTGGATGAATATCTTCCATCTTGAACTACTGGGGAATGAATATCCTCCATGGTCACAATACATTGCCTGGAATACAGTGAGTGTTGAAGCCAAATAAATACACTTGATGCTACTCACACTTTCCATTGCAGTGGCCTCACAGCAGGGTATCCTAACTACAGTGAAATAATAACCTTATAAAGCACTTCAGATATTAGTGAATATGTAGTACTACCCGCTTATTTTCTAAGCCTATATGAAAATTATGCCTGTGAGTGAATTAATAAATAAATAAAAATGATTATTGCATTGATTACTCTACCATAAGTGATCACGCTTAAACTTGGACTGAACTTGTTTGACAGGTTTTCCTGTCATCAACACAACACTCTCAACAAATAAGAATAGAATAGGATGTCTGAATAAAAGTCACTTATAGTCATATGGGTTAAATTATTGCAGGACAATGAGACTAGTTTATTTCAAAAGACGATTATTTGGTGTGAGTAGAGGTTAATGACCTGGATGGTGAATAGCTCAGCAGTGTAGGGGTGATTGTCCGTCTGGACTACTGGCCTATGCATTATGGATATGGAGTTGAATTGCCTCCTTGCTGGAGACCACAGGTTCAAGGTTGTATACTCTTGCGCACGTGTGCTCAACTCTGAGCAGTCAGTGATACTTTTTGCACAAATGAATGAAGGCAATGATGAACATTACGCCAGCCCATGACCTACCTGTTCTCTGGATATGCACGGTAAGGAAGGTCTGCGAGGCATTTTACAGCTGCCATAATAGCTGGTCGACGTTTCCCCCAAAGAAACACAACTGGACCTTCTCCTGGGTCTGATCACAGGGACTTTCTCCTCGGTGCTGGAGATCCTATTCGGCGTTTCCCTTGACGGGTAATAATGGTCAAAACAGAGGGACAAGAGAGAGCCTGAGACACCCGCAAAACACGCAAACACGGGTCTCAGGAGTGCAGGCAGACAGCTCAGACTGGTGAAAGACACCAACCACACAACACTGGCAAACACCAGGATCAGAACACTGTGTTTGAGTTTCAAAGTGGGGATCAGTGTTAGGAGACCCACACACCCCAACACGAATAACAACCTGCCAATCATTTGCATTTGGTGTTGGTCCTCTCCCCACTGCAAAAACCGCAAAACTAAAAAATCCCCTAAGTAACATGATGCTGGCAGTGACACAAGCCAACATCTATTACTTTCCCTCTTTTTCCTCCTTAAATAAAAGGTCAAAAAGAAGAATGCACAGCCTATGCTAAAGAGAGGGCTGACGGACTGAGAGAATCCCGATAGAAAAGTCCGCAAATCCCAAAAGCTGAAGTCACTTTGCAAGCTCCTGGAAATAAGCAACGAAACTGCAAAAATTGCGAATGCACCCAGGTATAAGCCAGAAATTCGAAATATTTTTGAATTCAGAATGTCCTCATTGCAAAACCTACAGACGTTAAACAAAAATCCCCTTTGATGGTCTTGTTTTAAAGGGGTGACGCAGCTCTTCACATAGCCGTTCCTGAAGCTCTCTGTGCTGTTTGCATTGGCAACCCCATCGTGGTGCCTGATTTTACTGTGCAAAACCTCTCCTTCTTCGCGAACAGCCATGTTTTCAACTGTAGCTCCTTGGATTCCTTCAAAAGTTTCCTTCTCCCAATATTCTCGACGTATTAACGCTCAACTACATGACGGCAAACGCACTCCATGGTCACTCAAACGTGCTCAAGCATTTTGACTAAAAGAAAGAAAGGTGAAATGTTGTTGTTTTTAGAGAAAAGGGACTCCGTGTCGCCGCCTAGATGTGACAATCCGCTACGAAAACTACAGAGCTACACAGGCACGCGCTCTGCAGCACTGGAAACAAACCGTGCACTCTCATGGTCGGTCAGAAGACGGAAGAAGAGTGCTGCTATATAAAATCTAAGACTGTCGGAGTTAATCAGTTCGAGTAAACTTTTTGTAATTTTAGTGCACGCATTTTTGAAATCACAATTAATTGCATTGTCTGAACGCGTTCAAAATACACTGAAAACCTCAAAAATAGCTAATATGTACAGCTAAAAACAACCACACAACGTCAACATGTTGACAGTGTTATTAAAGAAAGTGTGCTTTTATCAATTTACCTGAGTTTGCTTACCGTTACTTTGGTCAAAATCCAAACGTCAAATGATCTTGCCTTCAAACAGATATGCAACTTGATCTGTTTCTTTAGGATTTTAGGATTGATAAAGTACATTTTGGCCAAAAATAAGGCCCATTATTTGAAGGTGTAGCCATTATTATTAGTGGTAGTAGAAGTAGTAGTAATAATAGTAGTAGTTATTTTCTAGTGTAATTACATAGCCATGCTATTGTACCCCTATATAGGCCTAGTTACTCTGGCAGGCCTGTGATATTGAAAGATTTCCAAATATGTTCAACTAACGAAATCTACCACTTCATTTTTGAAAACATGATTCATCTTAGAAGACCTATTTTATGTGTTCTAATGATACTTTGTAAATGAAAGCAATGTTCCTCCAAGGAATCGCATATTTTGAGCACTACATATATCAGAGAAGATGGAACTCTATTTGGATATATCATAGAAAGCAAGTGATATTTATGTAAGAATAAGGAACGCACCTTCAAAGTCTAAATTTTCAGGGGGAAATAGTTGATTTCGACGAGATCGTAGATTATGTTTAACATTAGGTGTACTGAGTAATTGCACACTTTTACTTTGTGTATTGTGGGGGGTTCTGATTTCTTCAGCAGTGTCTGGTGAATAATTTCACATCACATCAGGCAGAGAGAAAAATACAGAACGCGGATCCCCCTCTCTGGGATCTACTTGTTTCCCTTTGCGCAGACATCAATAGGAAAAGTAATCAAGCACTCATCGGTTATCGGAGGCTCTTGTTGGTGGAAAGCTCTATCATCATGGTAAACTTGGAAGAAATAATATAATATGTACGATATATCAAAAGTGAATGCAAACGTAATAAGTAAATGCACCAGAAATCTCTGTTATCTGTAGTTGGATGGAAAGGCTACCTAGCTAGCTATCCAGCAATGAGTAAGCGTTTAGTTATTAAGCTTACTAGCCACGCTTCTGTACCGGTAAAAAAAAATGTAATTAAATAGAATAGCTAGTTAGGACAACAACAAATGCTATGGCTGCATCACTAACCTGTGACTAACCCATATTTTGGGTAGAATATGATAGTAGTAGCTAACTTCTTGCTTAATGTTATTGGACATAGCTCACATTTTAATCAATGGTTATCTATTCAACTAACGTTAGCTAGCTAGCTACCTAGATTACTTGTTCACAATTTGAAGTCAAACTTCACTGTGTGAAGACCAAGCTGTGTTGCTAGCTAGTTAAATCAACGCTGTTTTAGCTGAGTCATTGCCTTGTTAAAGACACTTAAGAAGTAACTGTTACCATTAAAAAGAGTGGGCTTTGGGTAGCCAATATAAACAATGGAGCAATAATGCATTCCATGATAACATTTTCACATGCAAATGGAACTTGATTTCTATTATGGAATCAATGATGACAGCAACATGTAGGTTTCTAGATTGTGGACTAAATTTTGTATTTTTCTTAGTTCCGCAACCAGTATGACAATGATGTCACAGTTTGGAGTCCACAGGTAAGAGTCTGCAAATACAGGTAACATAACAGTTAGCAATTTTAGCTGCAATATTTGTGACTCATAACAGGTCACTGTTTTGTGTTTCAGGGGCGTATTCATCAGATTGAATATGCTATGGAAGCAGTGAAACAAGGATCTGCCACAGTGGGTCTGAAATCTCGCGGTCATGCTGTACTTGTGGCTCTGAAGGTACAATTTACATTGATTTTACATTTGCATTCAAGGACATGATTATATGAAAAGTAGTGTAAATGTTGTCTATTTATAATCCTAATTTTGTGTTCTTGTCCAGAGAGCTCAGTCCGAGTTGGCTGCCCATCAGAAGAAAATTCTACACGTCGACAGCCATATTGGCATCTCCATTGCTGGCCTCACTGCTGATGCAAGGCTACTCTGGTAAGAGAGGATCTGTTGTGCATGGTTTTTCATATTCTTGAAGAGAATTAGACAGTGTTCTTCTGACTGAGGTTAACACTTCTCTCTTCCATCATACACCTTCAGCAACTTTATGCGTCAGGAGTGCCTGGACTCCAGGTTCGTGTTTGATCGGCCTCTCCCTGTGTCCCGCTTGGTCACACTAATTGGAAGCAGTATCCTTTTACCACAAATGTAGTTTTTATGATGCTTAACATGAATTGTCTGTATTGGTCATTTTAAAAGGTTTTACACTGTTGCAACTAAGACAATCCACCTTGACCTAGCACTCAGAAACCCAGATCCCTACACAGAGATATGGAAGAAGGCCTTATGGTGTGGGATTACTCATCGCAGGATATGATGTAAGATATGTTTTGGTTGGTTTGTCCCTCTATAAATATTAGTGGAATAGTATGTCATATCTAATATTGTCTGTCTCTTCTAGGATATGGGGCCACACATTTTCCAGACCTGCCCCTCTGCCAACTACTTTGATTGCAAGGCCATGTCCATAGGGGCCCGCTCCCAGTCTGCACGTACCTACCTGGAAAGACATATGGACACTTTTTTTGACTGTGAGTATTTTTTTGCCTTTTCTTCTCTGCTTCTGATGTAAGCACATTGTAAAGCTTTCATTCTGTCTTGTAGGTGAACTGAATGACCTAGTTCAACATGGCCTCCGGGGACTGAGAGAAACTCTACCTGCAGAACAAGATCTTACCACAAAGGTAAACCTTAAGCTTACTGCAAGCTCTATGGAGACGTAAGATTCGGAGCTTAGCGCAATGTTGGAATGTCGTTTTTTTGTCACAAAAGGGGCGGCTTCTTGTAATACCATCCGGCATTCAACATACTTTTCTACTACCTGAAAATTTTATGCGCCGTATCATTCTTTCCACAGCCGTGGTGGGCAGGGTTGTCGCTTGGTTCGTCGATCCGATCTATAGGTTATTAATCAAGTAGCCTATTTTGCATTGATAACCAAACAACAAGAATCCACCCCAAAATGTATTTTGTTTAGAAGTTATAACTATCAGGCAAGTGTGAAATGGTAGAACCTGCTATAGCCAACTAGCTAGCCATGTTCTTTTTTCTCTGTGAGCAAAACTTTATGATGTTCTGTTTTTAGCTGATATGGGAATTAATACATAAGCAGCATATCAAACTGGGATAATGTTTTGGGTTACACTTAGTGATGTTATGTTTGATGCCTGAGCTCTGAGGCATGCGTCAAAATCGCTAAGAAGTGTACTTTGAAGCAGTGTGCCAATGCCTGTATCACTTTATCAGAAGAGCGTTATTAACGACGTCTGAAGCTTCATTTCGTCGAACAACCACCTGGTGGTTTGGTAGAAGACAAAAAGGCTATGCTGAGCACACGCTAATTTGGCTGCTCTAAATGATTTTGAACAGCAGGCGTACACTGTGTTAATTAAAACCTTGAGTAATGAACCTATTTGACACAATTGTCTTGAACCTCAGCTTCAGGAAGCTTTGTTTCCCCATCAGTAGTTAAACCTGCAAGTATACAAATATTTGCCAGGGCATATGTTTAAATTATACATCTGATTATTTCACATGGAGATAGATGTGGGAAGTTAAAAAGGCTAGCTAGCTTCCTATGTTTAAAGCCAGCTAGCCAGGCTGCCAGCTAGCTACTAATAAAAATAAAAAACATTACAAAACCTTGCTATCGCCCCCTTGTGAGTCACTTTACCTCTACCTACATGTAAATGTTTCCTCAATTACCTCAACTAACTTGTGCCCCCGCATATTGACTCTGTACCGGTACACCCTGCATATCAAATCAAAGTTTATTTGTCATGTGCGCCGAGTACAACAGGTGTAGACCTTACAGTGAAATGCTTACTTACAGGCTCTAACCAATAGTGCAAAAAAGGCTTTAGGTAAACAATAGGTAAGTAAAGAAATAAAACAACAGTAAAAAGACAGGCTGTATACAGTAGCGAGGCTATAAAAGTAGCGAGGCTACATACAGACACTGGTTAGTCAGGCTGATTTGAGGTCGTATGTACGTGTAGATATGGTTAAAGTGACTATGCATATATGATGAAAAGAGATTAGCAGTAGTGTAAAAGAGGTGGTGGCGGTACACAATGCAGATAGCCCGGTTAGCCAATGTGCGGGAACACTGGTCGGCCCAATTGAGGTACTATGTACGTGAATGTATAGTTAAAGTGATTATGCATATATGCCTTGCTATATAGCCTCGCTACTGTTATTTTATTGTTGCTCTTAAATTGTTTTCTATTCTTATTTTTTTATTTACTTCAGTTTATTTTTGTAAATACTTTCTTTTCACCTATTTTTCTTAACTGCATTGTTGGTTAAGGGCTTGTAAGTAAGCATTTCACTAAGGTCTAAACCTGTTCTATTTGGTGCATGTGACAAATACATTTTGATTTGAATGGGAGTGGGACCAGCAAGGATATCATGTTTCCAAAATGTATCCCCTCCTCCAAAAATCCCACTCCACCCACGTGCACGTAGATCAACGGAGTAAAGCTTGTAGTAACCTTAAGACTTTTCCATCAGGCTACTGTCCAATTATCTACTCCTCACCCTGAAGTGGGCTCTCATTCGCTCCCCATGAGGGGATGGACTGGTATAACTACTATGTGAAAACACCTAGCCATTCTTACACTAATCCAATGTTTTTAAATTCATGAGGGGTTCAGAGAGAAGGGTAGGGGATCAGAACACAACTTAAATCACAGATTGACAACTTACTGTCTGCCCTTTTAGAATGTGTCCATCGGGATTGTTGGCAAGGACATGGAGTTCACCATCTACGATGATGGCGATGTGGCATCATTCCTTGAAGGCCTTGAGGAGAGGCCACAGAGAAGGGTAAAAAACAACTTGGCAAATTTTGAATACAAATATTTTCTCTGAGGAAACTTGTCAAGAGGAACGGTTATTGCCTTAATAAGATTATTGACGGTACATTATTCAGTTATTTCCATACCTGACAATGCACATGCTTTGTCCTCTTGTTGTGCTGCAGGTTACCCAGCCAGATGACGAGGCGGCAGCAGAGAAGCCAGAAGAGCCCATGGAGCTCTAAGATTGAACTGTGTCCCAGACAGTGTGAAGATGACAAAGCTCTTATCCCTGATTCTTTCAGTCAATGGATGGCATCCTGTCCACAACCAATATTCCACCCACACTCACTTGTAACTGTATCAACATGGAGAACAATTACCATTATACTTGTGTATGTTCAAATCGACTATCTATGATTTTTGTTAGCCATTCAATGTTTGCATTCATTTTTTGTCATTAAAGACAACTTTTTCTGAACTTGTCTGGTTTGTTAAAATAAATGTAAATGTGATGTTATCTTTTCTCATTACTGCATTGTCATTCTACGTTCTTATGTGGCCACTCGGTGGTGGATGTTTTCAAAGAGAAGGTAGGAACCGAAGTGGGTTTATTTATACCTAAGCACCAACTGAACTTTGAACAAGAAAAACATAGATGTTCAAACATCATGACTAACCCAGGATTACTATGGACTTTATTGAATCATAATCACTGGTAACACAACCTACTTCCAAACCCAACTGAAATGGTAGCCTTATATAATGTGGCTTGGTCAACCCTCTGAATTGGGCCTTACTAAGTGATGAGATACAAACAAAATCTACAATTCAATATTTCATAAATAGCATATGTATAAGTTACTTGTAGCAAAAACATGTAAAGCATCAGTTGAGTACATACATGGAGGCAATATAGAAGATTGTTACATTTGGTAACGCTTATAATTATAATTTCGTCTTCGCATCTAGACATCCGGGTTATTTGTCCCTTTTCACTTGCTGTATCAGTGATGTGGCTCAGAAAGTAGCTAATCTTCCACGTCACAGGGAAGTTGGGAACGGACAGCTCGAGAAGATCTCTGAGCAATTTTACAGATGCCCAAGTAAATAACAGACGCGAGAAATGAGGATATTTTGAAATATAGTAAACGTGCAGTAAAAGGCAGCTACGTACTTATTTTTCTATCGTGACCAAGAGCGGAAAGATTGGTTTCGGTAATTATTCCAAATATGTTTTGGTATCCATCCACCATTTGCAAGCTAACACTAGCTGTCATGGACGACAAGCGTTTGAGCGTGCTCAATTTGCAAAATCAAAACGTCTTACTTGGCTCTGTGAAGTGTTACGGTCATATTGCATTTCTGTTTTTTTTGTGAATGTCACTGATTGAGCTGCATAATTCGTTAGGCCATTGACTTGTCAATAACTAGCATACTAGCTAACTAACAGCCGAGGCGGCTTGTGTGAATGAAGAACATTACCTAGCTACTATAGTAACGCTACTATAGCTAACTGACTTGTCTACGTGGATGTGTCGACTAGCTACCACATATTTCTTAGCTACAGCTGTGCAGTATTAGAAAGCACGAATCGTGTTAAGTAACTTGTGTAATAGCAGCTATGTTTACATTTGTCGGATTATGCATTAACATTACTTGATGGGTACTTCATAGGAATCATCTTAACAGTTCTGTTGATTGGGGTGTTGCAAGAGGAAAGACGATCCATCCGGCAAAATGACAGCCGCAGAGAATGTTTGTTACACTTTGATCAATGTTCCAAATGACTCCGAACCACCATCGGAAGTCAGTCTCAAAGCAGACTTAGGTAAGTGTCATTTGCTGACTCTATCTGCATTGTCAATAGGCACCTAACCGCCCCTAAACATTCAGTGTGAATGATCTGTGATTAGTGTGACTTTAAGAGTAATACAACGTTATTTTTTCCTGATATCAGAAAAAGGAGAGATCAAGGCAAAGACAGAGGCCCTGAAGAAGGTAATCATCATGATACTGAATGGAGAGAAGCTGCCAGGCCTACTGATGACCATCATCCGATTTGTCCTCCCACTTCAAGACCACACCATTAAAAAGCTTCTGCTAGTCTTCTGGGAGATTGTCCCCAAGACGACTCCAGATGGCAAGCTGCTTCAGGAGATGATCCTGGTCTGTGACGCCTACAGAAAGGTATGGTAGCATACTACACAAGTGTACTGTCTGAATGTTAGATAAATTATATAATTAGCATAAGAAAGTATGATGTGTGACTATTATCCTTGAATAAGAGGCATTAAATGTATGTTTGGCTGTTTCAGGACTTGCAGCACCCCAACGAGTTCATCCGTGGATCCACCCTGCGCTTCCTGTGCAAGTTGAAGGAGTCTGAGCTGCTGGAGCCCCTCATGCCCGCCATACGCGCCTGCCTGGAGCACCGCCACAGCTACGTTCGCCGCAATGCTGTACTGGCCATCTACACCATCTACAGGTAAACTTACTGTAGTGATACAATACGGAAGTTCCATATGACTGTTTATGACCCTTAATGGAGAACATGGCATTTACTTGAGAAATTTTATTTCCATCTCAGGAACTTTGAAAATCTCATCCCAGATGCCCCTGAGTTGATCCATGATTTCCTTGTGAATGAAAAAGATGCCAGCTGCAAGAGAAATGCTTTCATGATGCTCATTCACGCAGACCAGGTCAATTGCATCTTCACTTTTTTTATTAGAGACCGCTCACCAACATTTTTCTGTGCCTCAGACTAACACTGGTCATTTCCACTGTGCAGGACAGAGCTCTGGATTACCTCAGCACCTGCATTGATCAAGTGCATACATTTGGAGATATTCTCCAGTTGGTCATTGTGGAGCTGATTTACAAGGTGAATCCTTCAGACATTTTCCCACTAGAAACCTCCAGATATCTCTTTTGAGAAATATGTAAAGAAAAACACAGGATGTCACTTGATGTCTGTTTCTCTGTCTCACATGCACTAAGGAAGGAGCAAGCCGAAACATATGCCAATGTGTGTGGTCTATTAAGACATTATGCTATGAGTTAAAGAAAATTTAAAACAAAGCTTGAAGGGCCTCCCGAGTGGCGCAGTGGTCTAAGGCACTGCATCGCGCTAGAGATTCTGGGTTCGAGTCCAGGCTCTGTCGCAGCCGGCCACGACTGGGAGACCCATGTGGCGGCGCACAATTGGCCCAGCGTTGTCCGGGTTAGGGGAGGGTTTGTCCGGCAGGGATGTTCTTGTCCCATCGCGCACTAGCGACTGCTGTGGCGGGCCGGGCTCAGTGCAGGCTGACACGGTCCCTATGTGTACGGTGTTTCCTCCGACACATTGGTGCGGCTGGCTTCCAGCTTAAGTGGGCATTATGTCAAGAAGCAGTTGGGTTGTGTTTTGGAGGACGTACGGCTCTCGACCTTCGCCTCTCCCGAGTCCGTACGGGAGTTGAAGCGATGAGACAAGACTGTAACTACCAATTGGATACCACGAAATTGGGGAGAAAAAGGGGTAAAGAAAACAACAAAGCTTCAATTGAAGATTATATCCACGTAAGTACTGGCATTTTTTATTTGTCATGTCTCTTGTTTCCTCAATGTTTAGGTGTGCCACGCTAACCCGTCTGAGCGTGCCCGCTTCATCCGCTGCATCTACAACCTGTTGCAGTCCTCCAGCCCAGCCGTCAAGTACGAGGCAGCTGGCACTCTTGTCACGCTGTCCAGCGCACCCACTGCCATTAAGGTACCCCCTCTCACTTATCTACAACACAACACGGCACTGCTGTGGATTTTGGTCTGGTATTGTCTTTCAATGGCATTTGTGTGTTTGTTCTAGGCTGCTGCCCAGTGTTACATTGACCTGATTATCAAGGAGAGTGACAACAACGTGAAGCTGATCGTCCTGGATCGTCTGATAGAGCTGAAGGAGCATCCCACTCATGAACGTGTTCTCCAGGTACTCCGACTTCACTTTCATTAATGTTGCTCCTGGTGAACAGGCTCCATGTTAGGTACCAGTAAGTCTTTGAAGTGTAATAATAACCTGGTTAACATGTCTGTTCTCTGTCCACCCAGGACCTGGTGATGGACATTCTGCGTGTTTTGAGCACGCCTGACCTCGAGGTCCGGAAGAAGACCCTGCAGCTGGCCTTGGACCTAGTCTCATCCCGGAACGTAGAGGAGGTGGGGGTGTCATCCTCAGGACTCTCCTCTCCTGTGTCTGTGGACTCTCCTCTCCTGTGTCTGTGGACTCTCCTCTCCTGTGTCTGTGGACTCTCCTCTCCTGTGTCTGTGGACTCTCCTCTCCTGTGTCTGTGGACTCTCCTCTCCTGTGTCTGTGGACTCTCCTCTCCTGTGTCTGTGGACTCTCCTCACTAAGGTGTTCATGTGTTTGTGTTCCAGTTGGTGATAGTTCTGAAGAAGGAGGTGATTAAGACCAACAACGTGACGGAGCATGAGGACACTGATAAATTCAGGCAGCTGCTGGTGCGCACCCTCCACTCATGCAGTGTACGCTTCCCTGACATGGCGGCCAATGTCATTCCTGTGGTGAGTCTACCCTGTTCACACATACAAACCTTGAAATCAAACACAGCTAGGGTCATTCTGTCCTCTGTGATGTAATCTAAATGACATACGTGTGTCACTCAGCTGATGGAGTTCCTGAGTGACACTAACGAGGCAGCGGCGGCTGATGTGCTGGAGTTTGTGAGGGAGGCCATTCAGAGGTTCGACAGCCTGAGGCCCCTCATCATCGAGAAGATGCTGGAAGTCTTCCACGCCATCAGGACTGTCAAGTAAGACCAAGACCGACAAGCTTGCATATAAATAGAGACTTACAGGATACTTTTGGAGAATTACAGATTTTTTTTTTTTATGCTGACATCCAATCTTTTAAACTGTGTTAGGATCTACAGAGGAGCGCTTTGGATCCTGGGAGAGTACTGCAGCACTAAAGAGGACATTCAGAGTGTGATGACAGAAGTGCGCAGGTCGCTTGGAGAGGTATGTATGTGTGCTTATGGATTATTCATTCACTTTCAGCATTCAATACCAGAGTGATACTTGATGCCAGTGGCTCATTGTCTGTCCCCTTTTCAGATCCCCATAGTAGAGAACGAGATCAAGAAAGAGGCTGGGGAGGGGAAGCCAGAAGAAGAGGTGAGCGCAGCGCCAGCAGCCAAACTGGTGACAGAGATGGGCACCTACGTCACACAGAGCGCCCTCAGCTCCTCCCGACCCTCAAAGAAGGAAGAGGACAGGTAAAAGAAATGACCTTTTGTGTCTAAAATACATAGTTTCTTAGCTTGCAGTGGTTGTCTTTCAGAAGTGGATGAAATGGCACTGAATGAAACTGTCGTCCCTTTCCCTGTAGGCCTCCTCTCAGGGGCTTCTTGATGGACGGAGACTTCTATGTGGCAGCCTCGCTGGCCACAACCCTGACCAAAGTGGCCCTGCGATATGTCACCATAGTTCAAGATAAAAAGAGACAGAATGTAAGTATAGAACCTCTTATCTTCTGAAACGGTTGGGAAACAGTTGTGATTTAGGTGTTCCATGTTCACTGGCCATTGAAAGTCATGAAGTGAATCTAATGCTCTATTATTGTCTCCCCATCAGTCCTTTGTGGCTGAGTCTATGCTGATCATGGCCACCATCCTCCACTTGGGCAAGTCCTCTCTGCCCAAGAAGCCCATCACAGACGACGATGTGGACCGCATCTCTCTGTGCCTCAAAGTGCTGTCCGAGTGCTCGCCCCTCATGAACGACATCTTTAATAAGGAGTGCCGCAAGTCCCTGTCTCACATGCTCACTGTTAGGCTGGAGGAGGAGAAGCTATCTCAGAAGGTAAGGAGATTACTAGGCCATAGCTGCTAGATTACTAGGCCATAGCTTCCAGTCCACTCTTCTCACTAAACCAGTGCCTTCTCCCAGTTCAGTCAGCTATACTCTAGTTCTCCCTTCACCTGGCTGCCTATCCATTTGGACACTGCTGGATTGTATTGCTATGTGCTGATGGTGTTCTGTGCTCTTATCCACAGAAAGAGTCAGAGAAGCGGAACGTGCTGGTGCAGGCAGACGACCCCATTTCCTTTATGCAACTGACGGCCAAGAACGAGACGTCCTCCAAGGAGGACCAGTTCCAGCTCAGTTTACTGGCTGCCATGGGAACCACTCTTAAAAAAGAGGCTAACGACCCCATGGCCTCCAAACTCAACAAGGTACGCCTACAAGGACCCTGTAGACACACACCGTTCTGTTACAGAATTACAAAATTGTGTGCTTGCGAATCACATGGTCATGTGCCTTTTTGGATAGTAGATGTATGTGATCTACCTCAAGTTGCCAGCAGGTGGCATTGTTTCCAACGTGACAGTGAGCCATAGCAACAGAGAAATCAGTGTTTTCCAGGTCTGTTCCATAGGAACGACTATGAAAGAGGGAATGAATATAACAAGTTCAGGCTATGGCATGGATTGTATCAGGATCCTATTCAGAAATGTACGTTTTCATCTTAGCTATTAGTGCTGTTGAGGTAGTTATTGACAGGTGCACCGTTGTATGACAACAGGTTGGTGAGGACCATGTCATTCTGAGTGTATGATGTATTGCAGGTTACCCAGCTGACTGGTTTCTCAGACCCAGTCTATGCTGAGGCCTATGTCCATGTCAACCAGTATGACATTGTGCTGGACGTGCTGGTCGTCAACCAAACCAACGACACCCTTCAGAATTGCACCCTGGAGCTGGCGACATTGGGTGAGGTTCTAGTCTAGTCTATAGTTCATATGACTATATGGAGAGTCATACATCCTTACTAAGGGTTGTTTCAGGGCAATCTCTGTTGTTTACCATAGGTGATGTATGTCTAATGCTGATAACAACCTTTCAATCCAACAGGTGACCTCAAGCTGGTTGAGAAGCCTTCTCCTCTCACTCTGGCACCCCATGACTTTGCCAACATCAAGGCTAACGTCAAAGTGGCGTCCACAGAGAATGGCATCATATTTGGCAACATAGGTAAGAGGATCACTTCTAACTTCTGTCAGAGTACTTGTCATGAATAATCTGATGCCAGCCTCCACTCCATGTGTACGACATCAGTTCTAATGTCTCTCTGTCTCAGTGTATGACGTATCAGGAGCTGCCAGCGACAGGAACTGCGTGGTCCTCAGTGACATCCACATTGACATCATGGACTACATCCAGCCAGCCTCGTGCACAGACGCAGAGTTCAGACAGATGTGGGCTGAGTTTGAGTGGGAGAATAAGGTACTACCGCTAGATAAGAGAACTGTCCATATTTGGTTTTGTTTTGTTAGTGTGTTCAGTGGATGATCGTAATAACACTGTTTATTCTAGGTGACAGTGAACACCAACATTGCAGACCTGAACGAGTACCTCCACCACATCCTCAGCTCCACCAACATGAAGTGCCTGACCCCAGAGAAGGTACAGTAGTCGTGGAATATTTCAGTTTGAACTACATCAATAGGACGATGATGATGATGTGTAGAACAGAAGGGAGGTTTTAAACCTGGCAGATAGGAAGGCTGAGTGGAAGTTGTCAGAGCGTCTAACATTGCTGCTGCTACCTTTTTTACAGTGTTAGGATTTGATTTCTAAATGTCTTTTAATAATTATCTGATTGAATCAATCCGTTTGAAAAGAAAAGGACACCCTGCGAGATACAGGCAATATGTATTTTGTATCATGTATTATTTTTCTAATTCTTCATCAATCCACCATGGATTTGTGGATCTGTCTTCAGCAAACTGAGCACGTTTCTACAGGACCAATCGGACTACTGGATCAAATGGGTAGTAATGCATGTGATGCTCACTCACTCACTCCACCTCGTCTGTCCTTACAACCAGGCACTTTCTGGCTTCTGTGGCTTCATGGCTGCCAACCTGTATGCCCGCTCCATCTTCGGTGAAGACGCCCTGGCCAACGTCAGCATTGAGAAGCCCATCCACCTGGGTCCTGATGCCCCTGTCAACGGACACATCCGCATCCGGGCCAAGAGCCAAGTGAGAAACTCACTCCCCACTCAGAATACATCCCAAAATGCACCCTATTCCCTATATAGTGCACTACTTTTGTAAATAGGTTGCCATTTGGGATGCCGACGTAGTAATGATAGAATAATGCAAACATCGGGGTGGAATTGTTTATTGAAGTTTATACATTGCAAGTAACACTTCCCCTCTCTCTACAGGGTATGGCGTTGAGTCTGGGTGACAAGATCAACCTTTCCCAGAAAAAAACATCTGCATAAAGTCAACTGAAAACCAGTAGTCCAACTGAGAACTCCACATCACTGGACAAGATTCATCTGCAAAGAAATGTGCTTTCTGCTAGTCCTTTGTAGTCTCTTCTATCTGTCTCTGGCCATAAAAGGAATAGCGTTTTTTTATGGCCATTTGATTAAGTACTGTTCTATATGTGGGTATGAGAGATGGTTTTACACCTCCTGTGTCAGGAAGAAACTCCCTCTCACTGTCCTCCAAGTGATAGGCCAGGGATATCTTTCATTTTCAATAAACATGTCATATATAACAAAACATACTCCCAACATTTGTCAGACGATGGGGTGTTTGTGTGTTCAGTCTTTCTTTACTTACGCTAAGGGAACGCGAGGTTGGAAAAACTTCTGATCCACCACCCCTTAACTATGCTGTTTTCAAATGTTATGACAGTAAAGTTAAATGCAATGTCATAGACTAAATCATGAAATATGGATTCAGTTTGAATGCACATCCCATCCAACCCGGCTGTGTTTACACAGGCAGCACATTTCTGATGTTTTTGCAACTAATTGGTCTTTTGACCAAACAAATGATCTGAATTGGGCTGCCTGTGAATAAGCAGCTTAGCTGATCTCATGTCCCATTATTGTCTTTACACTAATAATGACTCATCAAAGTGGTTATTGTATCAGATGCATGCAAATTCCTTGAAAGTAAAACTTTAAGATTTGTGGAAAAAGGTTATTGCTTCTGTAAATTGCAAGTAATTGCATCAACGAAGTGAAAATGTATGTTTGTGCCAGGTCCCAAATTTCAAGTCATACAAATGTAGCGTGAATACAATCAACGTGCTATATGAGATCAGTCTTTGCCATGTATTGAAATGGTGTAATGATGAAAGATCAGCATCAAATCAAAATCCCTTGTCAATTTCTAATCACAGTCACACACATTTACATTGCTTTGACTGCCTTTTCCACCTCACCATTATATAAAAATTACCTAGTTGAATAGACAGTCAAAAGTTCCCTTGTTTCTTGGAAAGGAAATTACATCACGTTTTGACTTGTATGGAAGATTTAGAATGTGAGCACTTCACACACGTCTACTGACTTTGATGCCCACGTATCCTTTTGATTCTCATATTGAGAGACAGGCTTGTTTAAAGGCAACATTACTGTGAAATTATGGTTGATTGTAAGAAAAGAGTTTGAAAAACACGGTTTTAGGCCAATAGTGAAGAGTTCAGACTAACAAACAAAACCCATGATGAATCATTAGGTCCTTTTCCTCTCAAGTCCTCATCTCACTCTAAAATCTGAAGACATAAAATACTACACAGAATAGAAGTTATGAATTTTCAGTGACTCACATTTTTCAGTGATTCACATATTTTTCTTAAACTTCCTGTTCTTGTGTGGTATCACAATGACTGACTGGAAAGAAGAGACCCAAACAACGCAGTAAATCAACAAGATTTCTTCCATTGCAAATATCTCTCCCCTTTTTCAACCCAGAATTCCCCTTTAGCCTCACCGTTTTAACTTTGTCGACATAAGGATTTCAGGGCTGTAAATATAACATAGGTACAGAGCCATTAAGTGACCTACTGTAACATACTTAACAGGCCATATTTCCTGAGGAGTGGAGGGACTCGTGCACCGCCCCTGTTGTTCCTCTCCTACCCCACAGGCTGTGTGGACTGTGATTTCAGCAGTTAATGTAAATTCCTCAAATGCCTCTGGCACTACGTTGCAGAGTGGGAGTCAATTGGAATTTGTTCATTCAGGAGTCTAAAATATAACATGCTGAATAGCCCTCCAGGGAGGAGACAGAGGGAAAATGAAGGAAAATGATATTATGTTTTGTTCAGAGATTTTGCTGAGTTACAGTTCATATAAGGAAATCAGTCAATTGAAATCAATTCATTAGGCCCTGATCTATGGATTTCACATGACTGGGCAGGGGCGCAGCAATTGGTGGGCTTGGGGGGGGGGGGGCATAAGCCCACCCACTTGGGAGCCAGGCCCAGCCAATCAAAATTATTACAGACAGAAATACTCTTCAGCATCCCCCTCCTCTGATGATCCCGCAGGCGAAGAAGCCAGATGTGTAGGTCCTGGGCTGGCGTCGTTACATGTGGTCTCTACAATTCTCTAAAATGACATTGGGGGTGGCTTATGGTAGAGAAATAAACATTAAATTCTCTGCCAATAGCTCAGGTGGACCATTCCTGTAGTCGCCATGGAAAATGCACACTCCCTCAAAACTTGAGACATCTGTGGCATTGTGTTGTGTGACAAAACTGCACATTTTAGAGTGGCCTTTTATTCTCCCCAGGACAAGGTGCACCTGTATAATGATCATGCTGTTTAATCAACTTCTTGATATGCCACACCTGTCAGGTGGATGGATTATTTTGACAAATGATAAAATGGTCACTGACAGGGATGTAGACACATTTGTGCACAACATTTGAGAGAAATAAGCTTTTTGTGTATATGAACAATTTCTGGGATCTTTTATTTTAGCTCATGAAACATGGGACCAACACCTTGTTGCGTTTATATTTTTGTTCAATTTACATATATAAACACATGCACCAGTATTGCATAAAGTATTGCTATACACTAGCTGGGGGCTATAAAACATGTAGGTCCTTCCAGAAGCTCAGATATAGACCCACTTGTATGCGTCACCAAGATCACTGTGGTCACGCATGCATGCCATTGCTACAGAATAGCAGAACTCAGTCAGCCCTGACGGCTCTGACAAACACACACACGCACACACACTTTAAATCAAATCAAATCACATTTTATTGGTCACATACACGTGTTTAGCAGATGTTATTGCTGGTGTAGAGAAATGCTTGTGCTTCTAGTTCCAACAGTGCAGCAATATCTAACAAGTAATATCAAACAATTTCACAACATATACCCAATACACACAAATCTAAATAAATAAATGGAATTATGAATATATAAATATGTGGACAAAGTGCCTTTGTGTGAAAGCTCTCACTCTGGGGGTCTTGATATTGACCAAAGCTGTCTGTGAGGACAGCGCTCCACAGCTGTGGAAAACAGACAGTGTCAAGCAGCAGCATATCTTCCCATTTTTAAGGTAATACATAGAAATTAGCCAAAATCAATCCCTCCAGGCCAGACTAAACTTGTCTTTCCCACTAACAATGATGTGTTACTTGGAAGATAGGCTTATTGATCATCCAGACCATCAGAGATTAATGATAGCTGCAAGTATGAAATCCATTACAATCACCATCCATCCATGTGTGGACTGGATGGTGGATACTGTTAATTACATTAACATGGACATTAATACTGCATGAATTCATTGTAGCCTACTGAGGATAGTCTGTGCAAGGCCAAAATGAATGCTTATAAATGTTCTTATTGGCACGGCACTTAAAGAAAACAATGGTAAGCCCTACATGAAAGGAACATAGATCATAAAGCGAGTATTCTACAATGGTAATATTTAAATGTCCCTTTAGTCGATGCTACTCATGAGAAGTAAAGTGCCCCTAGTGACGGACATTTGTATTGCACTAACTGATTACTCCTTTCTGTTTCACATCTTAAAAACGCAGTGGTTAGCAACGCTGTTGAGGGCGTATGGACTCGGTCGCCCGTAGCTCAGTGAGCAGCACCGTTAATTCCTCTAGTCTGGAACGGATTGTAGACGCAGTTATCATTTCAGTCTATTTAGGCTCGCGATTTTCCTTCGTTCCATTTTTCAACTGAAGGCCTTCACTGAAAAGTGGGTGTCTCCTCACTACTGGTGTTCAGACAGCGGCGAGTGCAGAAGTGTGTCCTCGATGGCAGGGTGGAAGGACGGCTCCGTGCAGGAGAAGTATCGACTGGTTGTGGTTGGAGGTGGTGGTGTCGGGAAGTCAGCCCTAACTATACAATTTATCCAGGTTAGTAAATAGTCGGCCGTTTCTCCAGCGACTTTGTACGGAATGTTTGTGAATCTGGAGGGAGGCTGGCTGAGGTGTTGCGAATGGGGACCCCACAAGCGTATGATGGGGTTTAGTTCATTTTCTTCTCGCAATAGTGGGATATATTCGCCGAGGCCTGTTTAGCACAGAACATATTCTGGGAAAACACTTGAAATTGTGTTTAGATAAAATGTGCGTTTTGAGACTGTTTTTCAATACAAGGAATAACAGGCCAATTGGCAACGTGATCTTGCTCGGCTATGGAAAGTAATTGTGGAAGAAATAGTGAAGAAATAGTCTCACAATTGTGATTTAGGCTGAACTCTGATGTAAGACTTTATAATCTAAGTATTATAACATTCGGCTACCTGTACAGCCGCAATTTAAAAATACTTATTTGCAAAGTTGAGTTGTCAACATCTCTCTTGTTTTGTATCTATATTTGGGTGGATCGTCCTGCCCGGTGCAGCGCTATATCAGTATATAATTGTTGGCTACAATATAACTCGTCGTTCAGAACTTCTGGGCCTGCTGTACTTGAAAGCATACATCTGAAACAAAACTCCTATGTAAACTCACATTGAACAGGCACATTGAACGTATTTTCCATCATACCCATTAGGTGCAGTATTGACAAATCTCTTGTCTACCATTTTTATTCATGTAGACCATGTTCATTATCAGACAATGAATATGCCCATTGAATAGCCTAATAACGGTTTAGCCAACAGACTAACTAACCTTCATTTGAATCCAAAAAATCTAGGTGAATCAGCCTATGATATAAAGAAATTCCTACACATCCATAACTGTAAGCATATTCATTACATGTATGCCTTTCTCTAACATTGATATCATGTGTGAATCTTGATCAATCCCTTTTGTTGCTCAAACAGTTGCAGAGCAATGACAGCTGCTGCTAAAGACAGTTGTTGTTAAAGCCAGTGGCCCAAGCAGCCATTGCCCAGCCACAGTTGTCGTTTATAGCCTTGTCAATGGCATTCCAACACACACAGTGTGTTGTCCATAGGTACCCACACTTTTAACTCTTTGTCTTTCCCTTTTCACTATCAAAACCTTTATATTCACAGTTAGTTTCTTGGTGAAGGTGCTCATAAAGATGTAACTGACAATGAGCCGACAAGCTTTGGAATCCTCTTTGTGTCTTCAGGAGTCTATAATGCCAGGTCCTAATTCCAGGAGACTAGACTGGAGGCAGGCAGCTGATGTCTAAAGTGACTGAGACAATAGTGGGGCAGTCAGCAGCACGTGCTGCTTGAGGCTTTTGTTGTGATCTGAAGGTCTAATAAGGTTTCAGGAAGCTCATTAAATGTATACCATGGATATTGTTCAAATCAGATTACTGTACCACGGTTCAGCCATTCTGACGCTATTCTTCTTTGGAATGGAACAATAGGCTAAGTATTGTATAAACACTTCAAAGTCCTTTAGTATTTTTAGCAAATACTTGAGTTTTGGTCCAAACAAGAAAACATGCACTGTTGACTTGTTCCAGTAGGGATAGGGAACAGTAAACCGCAGTACAAGTGCCTTATTGCAGTGTAATGAGTCAGTAATGTGATTAATTACCATGTGATATGAAACTAATAATACTGATAGGACAGTAACTCCAAGATAATAGACTGGTTATTACATTTTGTTTAAGCAACAAGATTGTTGTTTGTTAACAAGATGAATAGAATATAGGGTAGGTAGGAGAAGACTGTATGCAGCTCAGCGATCAGCAGTTCACATATATTTTCTGGATGATTGCTTTGTCATGGCAACGGTGCCTTTGGAGCCTGTAGTTGAAACTTGCAGGTCAGTCCGCACTCACTAAAGAACATTCATTTGGGAAATAAGACCATTTTTTTTTGTATGCACTTAGCATTTCAGACTGTATCCAATACAGTCTTGATCAACACTTTTTATTCCTCTTTATAATAACCATACCACAACTGTGTTCATTGTGAATAGCGATTATAAAATAATAATGTGCAACTATATCTTTTAGATGAGCATCAACCTCTTATTTGTCCCTTGACATCCAAAATGCAAAGGAATTCCCAATATATACAGTATGTTAAATCTGTGAGAAATGAGTGCAGTATTAACGGCCTGTATGCTCTGCATGCATAGTCTATAGCAGGGTTCCCCAACTGGTGGCCCGCTTGTTAGACATACAGACTAGACTGTACAAACACCAGGAAATCAGCTCCAAGTGATTTTAATTTTGGAAATATTTTCCTAAGTATTCTTGCACATAATAGAGAGATGTGTGATTGTATACAAATGTAAGCAAGACTTGAAATGATTATGTTTTTGTTAAATATTATATCTGTTTGGCTTCATGCGGTCAATTTGCATTCTGCAAATTGTTTGTAACAATGCTCCGGCCCCCTGACCATCCGCTCAAGAAAGAATCGGCCCACGTCTGAATCTAGTTGATGATCCCTGGTCATAGGCTCTGGATCCTCACCCAGCCCAAGCAATCTGATCCAAGATCTAAACCACAGAAGTTGGAGGGTGGGATGGGATGTCACTCACCCATGGCCCAGCCAGAGCCCCGAGCTGAGAGAGAGAGGGCCAGGGGTCTTTCAGACAGTGCTTTTGGGAGAACACACATACTTTAGCAGAATGTTACAGCAGGTTAATATCCTGGGCAGTGTGTGTGGGGGACTCAGTGACACACTGCCTGGCCCTGCAGCATTTAGGTTTCTTCTGTTTTATTTGTGCACCATTGCAGCTGGCCAAACAAGTGCTTGAGCTTAGTAAACAATATCATTCATCTGTTACTGGGTGATTCATAGCCCCTAAAAAGGCAAAGGAAGTTCTATACTTGGCTGAGCACCATTACAGTGTTTTATGCCAACCATTTGGCTGTCACTTTGCTATTCACCTTGTAGGCAAGATCTAGTCAAAATTGTAGTTGGTGCGTTGACTGCATTCCTTTTCTTATTTATTTTGTATATGTCTGTGGATCTAAAGGGGGGGGAAAAAGGAATTTGATAATGTGTAGAATGTTGACATCATGGAAAGCGCCTACATCCTATTAGAGTTTTCTAGAAGCCGGCTGCCAGGGGAAAAGCCTCACAGCTGGCTGTTGAGTCCAGATCTGTGGAGGGGTGGAGGGTCGGTTGAGGTGGGGGACGGAGGGTTGTCTGAGTCATGTTGGGTTAATGACCATGGAACAGCCGGAATCAGCGCCTTTGGAAAAGGAAGTCCCTCCACTCCTGTTCATTTTCTATGGACCTCCTAGATTTGAAAAACAAAACATGAGCCGCAGCCTGCCCATCTGCCGGGGCTTGTGAGTGTGATTGTGTGTGGTAGTGTGCACTTGATGGAATTAGATAAGATTTACTGGTGAAAAAAAACCTGACTCCATATTTAAGGTAAAGGGATTACAGAGATACAAAAACAAAAAAAAAACGTTCTTGGCTCAGTAACCACGTTTTTATGCGAGTAAAGTCATACCTTATAAAATATCTTGACAGCTGTGATGGAAACAGGAAGTTTTGGTGCAATTTTATAAATGTCCACAGATCATTTGTTCGTTCGACATGGTGGGATCTTTTTGTGTCGACAAAATGAATAATGTGAGAAATGGTGGTGAAAACGCCTTTATGCTCAAATAGACAGTTTATTAGGCTACAGATGAAATAAGTTATGAATTTCACAGGGTGGTGAAAGTGTACAATGATCTTGATGCTCCTTTCCAATAAATATTGAGGGTCTTATTCTGGTGACATGGTGATCGATGCTTGACTGCCTTTTGACAAATACAAATATTCCCGCTCTTATCCATAATAATCTCATCATATAGGCTAGCCTACCCGCACAGCCTACCCACACTGTATCTGTGAGCTGTTGGATAGAGCGCACGTACCAAGACCAGAGTAGACACATTTTGTATTTATTGCAATAGTGTTTTGTGACAAAACTATCGGTAGAGTTGAAAATGTGATGGAAACATTGAAGTTCAGATTTTTATCTGAAACATGCACAGATTTTTATCTGAAACTTGTAAATTTGGTGGAAACAAACCACTGGTGGGAAAATGTGCGTATTTTCTTTATGCGTATTTTAGAATATTCTCATGAAAATCTGTCGCCAATTGGATGGAAACTTAGCTCCTGAAACCGTTGTGGTGTATACTAGACTAGTCACACAATGGCTGAAGTGAGGGTCCTTTTACAGTGCAGGGAGGGTGATGTCACTCTCTACACTAACAGAGTGACAGGGCAGGCAGGTCATCGCCACTGGGAGTAGTTGAAGTAAAGACACAGCCAAGCCAAGCCAGTGAGTAGAATAGCAGAGAGGTGACATAACATTGAGTCATCTAAAAAAAAAATGGGACACAGAGTGTTATTCAACAGATGGAAAACATGACTCAATGTGGGGTGGTGGGGTACAAGGCATTTGATCCCATATCTAATGTCACTCATTTGTTTGGCCGATGGTATTAGCAACATTTCTGCTATGGTTCCTTTGTGGAAGTTATCATTAGCAACCATGGCACCTGTGGGAGTGAAATGTTATCTTCTCGCCAGACTGGATGACAGAGTAGTAAAGCATGGTGTTGCATGAACACACAGCTGCTAATATTAGCCCTTACCACTGACTCTCTTTCATTTCTGCTGGAGTTGACTCCCTGCTGTGTGATTCAGTGGGAGAGCACAGTATCCAGCCTGATAGTCATGAAGGATTAGATACAGACCAGTATGATCAAAGGTTAAAGACACCTAAACAGTGAGTACTTAAGTGCTCTCTTTCTTTTTCTTTCTCTCGCTCTCTCTACCCCCTCTCTCTCCTCTCTCTCACAACTTCTCTACCCCCTCTCGCTCTCTCTACCCCCTCTCTCCTCTCTTTCACTCTCTACACCCTCTCTCCTCTCTTTCACTCTCTCTACCCCCTCTCTCTCCTCTCTCTCGCTCTCTCTACCCCCTCTCGCTCTCTCTACCCCCTCTCTCCTCTCTTTCACTCTCTCTACCCCCTCTCTCTCCTCTCTCTCTCGCTCTCTACCCCCTCTCGCTCTCTCTACCCCCTCTCTCTCGCTCTCTCCACCCCCTCTCTCTCCTCTCTCTCGCTCCCTACCCCCTCTCTCTCCTCTCTCTACCCCCTCTCCCCTCTCTCCTCTCTCTACCCCCTCTCCTCTCTCTCGCTTTCTTTACCCCCTCTCTCTCTCCTCTCTCTCGCTCTCTCTACCCCCTTTCTCTCCTCTCTCTGTCTCATTCTGAGCATGGTTTTGATTACTGAGATGAGGTCATTTAGGAGAAATTCTGCTGCTCTGGGTTCTAATTGAATAAATACAGATTAAGCATGTAGGCGTTCTTTTCTGGGCATTTGCAGGCAAGGTGTGCGTGTGTGTGAGTATGATTGTGTGTGTGAGTGAGTGATGGGGTTTGGGGATTGTTTCATGCACATTTCTCTGAAATAGACGCAGCGGGCTAAGTAAAGTGTTTGCAGCAATGGTGATGGGGGTGTGCATTCCCACACACGCAGGACAAGGTTGCTGAATACCAGGCGGTGTGGAAACTGCCATGACCAGCACACTTTAAACCTATTTTTGGACATCAGTAGTGTTGTAGCATTCTATCTAGCTTGTTGATACGTCACATACCATTTACCACTGATCCATTTTGTTTGAGCTGGTTTTTCATTTTCTTTGAGGGTGTTGGTAACCCCACACATTTAGGTGTGTGTGTGTGTGTGTGTGTGTGTGTGTGTGTGTGTGTGTGTGTGTGTGTGTGTGTGTGTGTGTGTGTGTGTGTGTGTGTGTGTGTGTGTGTGTGTGTGTGTGTGTGTGTGTGTGTGTGTGTGTGTGTGTGTTGTCAAGGTGGGTGATGAGGGAACATTGTTGGTTTTGTTCTTCAGGAGGGTCACCTGTTGATTTCTCACAGAGCTGGCTCATTGAGTGAGTGTTCCTGTGAAGTGAACCGCTCTCAGAGCTCATAGCAGGGAAGTGGTTTTCACAGCACTTCATTCTGAGCCACTAAAACAAACAACTCTCCTGCTTACAGACCAAAAAAAGTCCCGTAGAAGTCATTTTTCCAATTCCATATGGGTGTTGTCAGAGGGAGAGAAAATTCATAAATTTCTTTCTAAATGTTATAATTTGATGAACATGTTATAATGACCATACACATTCCTATGAATCTATTTGTATGATAGTTGTGAGTGCATGATGCAGCACAATGTTTGCGCAACATTGTAATCATGTTTAGTTCTTAAAGGCTTCGACTCAAGGGTTAAGAGATAACGTTGAAATTATTTTGGTTTCAATGACACAAGTCTGTGATGGTCTCTTACCCTAAAGCAGGGGTTCCCAATTAGATTCAGCCGAGGGCCTATTTTTTTCTTGAGTGGAGGGTTGGGGGGCCAGAACATCATTATAAATCATTTTACAGTAATGTATTGATTCTTTGCTCTGAACTTAGGGGGCCAAATAAAATCGTCCGAATTTGGCCCGCGGTCCGCCTATTTGGGAACCCTGCCCTAAAGAATAAGGAATGATGTAATATCAGTCTGTAACTTGATATTAGATTGAGTCTGAATAAAAACCCTATGGGGATCTAATCACAATAAAACCCATTCAGCAGGTCTTGCAGTTGGTGTCTGTGTACCCAGAGACTGATGTGATGTTATTCTGAGCAAAGATCAGGTTTATTATTGATGTATCATTAGACTGGGTGGAGTCAGGTTTCTCTACTATCTTTGTTTTCTGTCCAAACATCTAACATTTGTACCTCAATAGGCAGAACATGGTTACATAGTAGTGCTGATCATAACATAGTACATTTCAATAAGATCAGATCAATGATAAACTCACTGTCTGTGGTCCCTGTGGTAAAGAATAAGGCAGGAGACCAACTCTGACTATGCTCTTTTAAAAAGTTTATAGAGGACCACTTCCTTGTTGCCTGGGTAACAGACCAGAACCTGGCATAGTCCCATGGGTCAGACCAACAACAATTCTCGTTCCCTGAGCAGGGGTGTCGACTAGCACAGACTTTGCTGATAACTACTTTATTGAGGGAAAATGTACTTGCGATGACTGTGATATGTGGTTGTCTCGTCTAGCTCACCCTTAAAGCACCAAAATAATGTATTTCGACCCCTAAAAGCACCAAAAGGGGTAATTCTTTACACAATTGGGAATTATGGCAAAATGACACTTTCTGTCAAACAGTAACACTTCTTAATTTATTATCCTTTTCTAACACAAGTAAATGGTTTAACTTCCCCAAAATAAGCATATATTTCAACATTTTCACACATTTCTAGTCAAGTTATTCATTCACAGTGTTGTGTTTCTGTGATACTCAGAGGCTGAGAAATTGGCGATTGAGCAATTTTTTATAAAAAAAAAAAAATGTAACCTTTATTTAACTAGGCAAGTCAGTTAAGAACAAATTCTTATTTACAATGACGGCCTACCAAAAGGCAAAAGGCCTCCTGCGTGGATGGGGGCCGGGATTAAAAATGTTAATAAATGAAATAAAAATATAGGACAAAACACACATCAAGATAAGAGAGACAACACAACACTACATAAAGAGAGACCTAAGACGACAGCATAGCATGGCAGCAACACATGACAACACAGCGTGTTAGCAGCACAACATGACAACAACATGGTAGCAACACAACATGGCAGCAGCACAACATGGAAGCAGCACAAAACAAGGTACAAACATTGTTGGGCACAGACAACAGCACAAAGGGCAAGAAGGTAGAGACAACAATACATCATGCAAAGCAGCCAGAACTGTCAGTAAGAGTGTCCATGATTGAGTCTGAATGAAGAGATTGAGATAAAACTGTCCAGTTTGAGTGTTTGTTGCAGCTCTTTCCAGTCGCTAGCTGCAGCGAACTGAAAAGACGAGCGACCCCAGGGATGTGTGTGCTTTGGGGACCTTTAACAGAATATGACTGGTAATCTGACATACCGGTATGACCTAAAATAGCCACAGAGATGGGCGTTACAGGCAATATGGTCACCGGTGTCATCAGACTTTTAGGTCTAACTTTGGAACGCTATGGGCTATAAACTTGTTTCCAATTGCATCTGAAAGATGACTGAAAAATCAAATTGGTATAGAGACATTGACTGGAATCTAAATATAATTAAATGTTTCAGTTATTTATTCGTTTTACTGGCTGCCACACCCCCCAGGGACCACATCTGGGGTGACCTCATATCTACAGTGCATTTGGGAAAGTATTCAGACCCCTTTACTTTTTCCACATTTTGATACGTTACAGCCTTATTCTAAAATTGATTAAATAATTTTTTCCTTAAAAAAAGTATTCAGACCCTTTGCTATGAGACTCGAAATTGAACTCCGGTGCATCCTGTTTCCATTGAGCATCCTTGAGATGTTTCTACAACTTCATTGGAGTCCACCTGTGGTAAATTCAATTGATTGCACATGATTTGGAAAGGCACACACCTGTCTATATAAGGTACCACAGTTGACAGTGCATGTCAGAGCAAAAACCAAGCCATGAGAACGAAGGTACTGTTCGTAGAGCTCCTAGACAAAATTGTGTCAAGGCACAGATCTGGGGCAGGGCACCAAAACATTGCTGCAGCATTGAAGAACACAGTGGCCTCCATCATTCTTAAATGGAAGAAGTTTGGAACCACCAAGACTCTTCTAGAGCTGGACGCCCGGCCAAACTGAGGAATCGGGGAGAAAGGCCTTGGTAAGGGAGGTGACCAAGAACCCGATGGTCACTCTGACAGAGCTCCAGAGTTCCTCTGTGGAAATGGGAGAACCTTCCAGGAGGACAACCATCTCTGCAGCACTCCACCAAGCAGGCCTTTATGGTAGAGTGGCAAGACGGAAGCCACTCCTCAGTAAAAGGCACATGACAGCCCGCTTGGAGTTTGCCAAAAGACACCTAAAATACTCTCAGAACATGAGAAACAAGTTTCTCTGGTCTGATAAAACCAAGATTGAACTCTTTGGCCTGAATGACAAGTGTCATGTCTGGAGGAAACCTGGCACCATCTCTACGGTGAAGCATGGTGGTGCCAGCATCATTTGGGGATGTTTTTCAGCAGCAGGGACTGGGAGACTAGACAGGATCGAAAGAAAGATGAAAGGAGCAAAGTATAGAGAGATCCTTGATGAAAACCTGCTCCAGAGCGCTCAGGACCTCAGACTGGGGCAAATGTTCACCTTCCAACAGGACAACGACCCTAAGCACACAGCCAAGACAACACAGGAGTGGCTTTGGGACAAGTCTCTGAATGTCCTTGAGTGACCCAGCCAGAGCCCGGACTTGAACCCGATTGAACATCTCTGAAAATACCTGAAAATAGCTGTGCAGTGACGCTCCCCATCCAACCTGACAGAGCTTGAGAGGATCTGCAGAGAAGAATGGGAGAAACTCCCCAAATACAGGTGTGCCAAGCTTGTAGAGTCACACCAAACAAGACTCGAGGCTGTAATCGCTGCCAAAGGTGCTTCAACAAAGTACTGAGTAAAGGGTCTGAATACTTATTGTCACATCCTGACCAGTAAAAGAGGTTATTTGTTATTGTAGTTTGGTCAGGGCGTGGCAGTTGGTGTTTGTTTTGTGTGGTTCGGGGTTTTTGGTTTATGTTCTACATTTTCTATTTCTATGTGTTTATCTAGTTTTTCTATTTCTATGTTGGGGTTTTGGTAGGACCTCCAATTAGAGGCAGCTGGTTGTCGTTGACTCTAATTGGAGGCCATATTTAGTTGGGTTAGTTTTCTCTTGTGTTTTGTGGGTGGTTGTTTCCAGTATAGTCTGTGCACCTTATTGGACTGTTTTCGTCGTTTGTTTTGTTTAAGTGTTTTTCCTTCAATAAATAAGAAGATGATAAATATACCCGCTGCATTTTGGTCCACTCCTTTCGACGCCTATGACAGAACCACCCACCAAAGAAGGACCAAGCAGCGGAGGAAGGAGCAGAAGGAGAGCTACTTGGAGTCATGGACATAGGAGGAAATATTAAATGGAAAGGGACCTTGGAGGCAGGCTGGGGAGTACCGGCGACCGAAAGAGGAATTGGAGGCAGCAAAGGCAGAACGACGGAGGTATGAGGCATTATATTCTCCATTTCAGGAGGTGAGGAGGCAGCCCCCAATTTTTTTTTTGGGGGGGGGGGGGGGGGGGGCACACGGGTAGTTTGGCTGGGCCAGGGGTTAGCCCTGAGCCAATTCCCCGTGCTTACCGTGGGGAGCGTTTGGCGTGGAGAGCACCGTGCTATGCGGAAGTGAGCACGGTCTCGCCCATCCGCACGCACAGTCCGGTGCGGTCGATACCAGCCCCCGCAAGTGCCGTGCTAGAGTGGGCATCCAGCCAGGAAGGAGTATGCCTGCTCAGTACATCTGGCCACCAGTGTGTCTCCTAGGCCCAGGCTACCCTGCGCCTGCTCTACGCACGGCAGCCATCATTCCTCAGCACAGCCCAGTTTGCCCTGTGCCAGCACTCCGCCCGTGCAGGGCTACAGTGACAACTCAGCCAGGACGGGTTGTGCAGGCTGTGCGCTCCAGACCTCCAGTGCGTCTTCAAGACCCAGTGTGTCCTGTTCCTGCTCCTCGCACTAGCCCTGTGGTGCGTGTTACTGTTCTGGCGCCTTCAAAGCCAGCCCCACGCATCAGGCCCCTAGTGCGCCTGCCCAGTCCAGTACGTCCTGTTCCTGCTCCTCGCACTAGCCCTGAGGTGCGTGTCAATAGTCTGGCGCCTCCAAAGCCAGCCCCACGCATCAGGCCTTTAGTGCGCCTGCCCAATCCAGTACGTCCTGTTCCTGCTCCTCGCACTAGCCCTGAGGTGCGTGTCAATAGTCTGGCGCCTCCTAAGCCAGCCCCACGCATCAGGCCTTCAGTGCGCAGTCCCCGTCCAGAGCTTCCGGTGACAGTTCCCCGTCCAGAGCTTCCGGCAACAGTTCCCCGTCCAGAGCTTCCGGCGACAGTTCCCCATCCAGAGCTTCCGGAGACAGTTCCCCGTCCAGAGCTTCCGGTGACAGTACCCCGTCCAGAGCTTCCGGCAACAGTTCCCCGTCCAGAGCTTCCGGCAACAGTTCCCCATCCAGAGTTTCCGGCGACAGTTTCCCGTCCAGAGCTTCCGGCGACAGTTCCCCATCCAGAGCTTCCGGAGACAGTTCCCCGTCCAGAGCTTCCGGTGACAGTACCCCGTCCAGAGCTTCCGGCGACAGTTCCCCGTCCAGAGCTTCCGGCAACAGTTCCCCGTCCAGAGTTTCCGGCGACAGTTCCCCGTCCAGAGCTTCCGGCGACAGTTCCCCATCCAGAGCTTCCGGAGACAGTTCCCCGTCCAGTGCTTCCGGCGATGTCCTACAGTCCAGAACCGACAGAGACGGCCCACAGTCCGGAGCCTGCAGAGACGGCCCACAGTCCGGAGCCTGCAGAGACGGCCCACAGTCCGGAGCCTGCGGAGACGGCCCACAGTCCGGAGCCTGCGGAGACGGCCCACAGTCCGGAGCCTGCGGAGACGGCCCACAGTCCGGAGCCTGCAGAGACGGCCCACAGTCCGGAGCCTGCAGAGACGGCCCACAGTCCGGAGCCTGCAGAGACGGCCCAGAGTCCGGAGCCTGCAGAGACGGCCCACAGTCCGGAGCCTGCAGAGACGGCCCACAGTCCGGAGCCTGCAGAGACGCTCCTCAGCCCTGAGTCTCCAGCGACGCTCCTCAGCCCTGAGTCTCCAGCGACGCTCCTCAGCCCTGAGTCTCCAGCGACGCTCCTCAGCCCTGAGTCTCCAGCGACGCACCTCAGCCCAGAGCCTTCAGCGGGGGTGGGCAGGTTAGAATGGGGACTAAGGCCGGAGCCAGAGCCACCTCCATAGTTGGAGGATTGGGGGGGGGTGTAGCACGGGAGCCGTCGTTGACGGTGGCCACCCTCCCTTCCCTCCCTTTAAGTTTGGGGTTATTTTTTTGTGGGGTTTTTGTTTTGAGGTGCATTTGGGGTCTGCACCTTTGGGGGGGGTACTGTCACGTCCTGACCAGTAAAGGGGTTATTTGTTATTGTAGTTTTGTCAGGGCGTGGCAGGGGGTGTTTGTTTTGTGTGGTTCAGGTTTTTTGGTTTATGTTCTTCATTTTCTATTTCTATGTGTTTATCTAGTTTTTCTATTTCTATGTTGGGGTTTTGGTAGGACCTCCAATTAGAGGCAACTGGTTGTCGTTGCCTCTAATTGGAGGCCATATTTAGTTGGGTTAGTTTTCTCTTGTGTTTTGTGGGTGGTTGTTTCCAGTATAGTCTGTGCACCCCCCCCCCCCCCCCATGTAGAAGTGCTACCACCAATCAGAGAGCTTACTACTGTGTTATTCCTGTATATTTGATGGATATTAATGTTGATAATGTATGGTCAGGTGGAATGTTCCTCCCTGTTGAGTTTCACTATACTTGAGTGCCACAGCAAAGGGTTTTTGTTGTTGCTCTAACATGGTCATGGCTAATCATAGAGGAGAGGAGATGATAGACAGGTGTTGAGGGAAACAAGTGATGGTTAGAGAAAAGAAGTAGGTATGTTATTACCCCTCCCCCCTTGATTCACCACAGGGTCTCTTCTCTCTCTCTCTCTCTCTCTCTCTCTCTCTCTCTCTCTCTCTCTCTCTCTCTCTCTCTCTCTCTCTCTCTCCCCTTTGGTCTCACATCAGGGCATGAATTTACTTCTGTGGCTTGGCCCTGCCTCTACTTTAGGTATCCTGTTTACCTTAATCAACTGCTTGTAGAAACCATGTCTGGCAGGGCATGAGCTGACACACATACACACACACACACATACACACATACACACACACACACACACACACACACACACACACACACACACACACACACACAAGAAAATGAGACTGGGCTGACAGTTAGTCAAAAAAAAACCACAACAATGGATTCTACCTCTCACCTTGCAGAGGATAAGAGTTGTTGTTTCCACTAAGCCACTGAATTTCTTCGGGTAGAATTCAGTTTCTATTTCTATCCCCTTTTTCATGCAGTCACAGTAAAAAACAATTTCCAGTTCATCTGTGGGTTTAGCATGCAGTGACTGTGATTCTCTATGTTCTCAGGGACAGCAGGGGAGAGGATCCAGAGAGTGCATGTGTTTCTGTTCAGATAATCACTTCCTACCATGAACAGGAACAGATTAGAATACGGCTGCCTGGCCTGGGGCTGTGTAAATGTTCATGGTCTGCACGGACACAGGGAACATATGCCTCCCATCTCCAAGCTCACACAAATGACATCTGCTGGAGGATCTGTCGCTTATGCTTACCAGCCTCCCCTCATTTGGCCCGATCCATAGAGTCACATTGAAACAGGGAACATCAAAGTGTGACAAGAGGAAAAGTAACGTGTGTCACATCATCTTTAACACAATCTGCTTTGTGGGAACTCTGGTGCTGTGAGAGCTCTGTAACTGTAACTTTCTCACATATTGAGCTTCGACTTGGTTGACTGTTCACATAAGACATGGAGGCATGGGTTCCTCTCATCATCTATGACAGGGGTAGACAGCCCTGTTCCTGTAGTCCCACAGGTACGGCAGGATTTTGTTCCAACAAGGCACCACACCTGACCAACTGAGCTAATTAAACAGTTCAGTGATTGCCTAAATTCAACACACCATGTTTTCCAGGTCAATTAAATCAAACGCATGAAGTTCCTGTGGTCCTCCAGGACCAGGGTTGTCTACCCCTGATCTATACGGAATACAAATATCAACGCAGCATGTAGATTGTTGGTCCCATGTTTCATGAGCTGAAATAAAAGATCCCAGAAATGTTCCATACACACAAAAAGCTTATTTCTCTCAAATTTGGTGCGCAAATTTGTTAACATCTCTGTTAGAGAGCATTTCTCCTTTGACAAGTTAATCCATCCACCTGACAAGTGTGGTAAATCAAGTAGCTCATTAAGCAGCATGATCATTACACAGGTGCCACTTGTGCTGGGGACAATAAAAGTTCACTATACAATGTGCAGTTTTGTCACACAACACAATGCCACAGATGTCTCAAGTTTTGAGGGAGTGTGCAATTGGCATGCTGACTGCAGGAATGTCCACCAAAGCTGTTGCCAGAGAATTAAATGTTCATTTCTCTACCATAAGCTGTCTCCAACATCGTTTTAGAGAATGTGTCAGTACGTCCAACCGGCCTCATAACCACAGACCACGTGTAACAACTACAGCCCAGGACCTCCAAATCCTGTTTCTTCACCTGCTGGATCATCCGAGACCAGCCATCCGGACATTGGATGAAACTGAGGAGTATTTCTGTCAGTAATAAAAAAAAAAAAAATCTGATTGGCTGGGCTTGGCTGCGCCCCTGCGGAGTCATGTGAAATCCATATATTAGGTCCTAATGAATTTATTTCAATTGACTGATTTCCTTTTATGAACTGTAACTCAGCGAAATTGTTGCATGTTGCGTTTTATATTTTTGTTCAGTATATGACATGGTGAGGCTGTGGGTGTGTGACCATGTGTGACACAGCACTTCCCCAGACAGGCATTTGTTCAAATGATTTCTCAGCAGCAACCCCTCCTGGGACATTAGCTGTCTAGAGCAGGTATTCCCAACCTGGGGTACGCCAAATAAGAATGTGATTCAATATGTGATATATATATAGAGAGAGATTTTTTTTGTAACTTTTTTTTTCCTTCACATTTTCAAACATTCCATTTATATTTATAGCCAAACGTAGCTGCTGCTCATGTTGGTATCTGTACTGATGGCGCAAAAGCCATGACAGGAAGACATAGTGGAGTGGAGACGTGCGTGCAAGCAGTTGCTCCCGACGCCACTTGGGTACACTGCAGCATCCACTGAGAGGCTCTTGCTGCCAAAGGAATGCCTGACAGCTTGAAAGACGTTTTGGACACTACAGTGAAAATGGTTAACTTTGTTAAAGCAAGGCCCCTGAACTCTCGTGTATTTTCTGCACTATGCAATGATATGGGCAGCGACCATGTAACGCTTTTACAACATACAGAAGTGTGCTGGTTATCAAGGGGCAAAGTATTGACATGTTTTTTTATTTGAGAGACAAGCTTAAAGTTTTCTTTACTGACTAATTTTCACTTGCATGATGACGAGTTTCTCACACGACTGGCCAATCTGGGTGATGTTTTTTCTCGCCTGAATGATCTGAATCTAGGGTTACAGGGACTCTCTGCAACCATATTCTATGTGCGTGACAAAATTGAGACTGTCGATCATTGTAGGATTTTTTGTGTGCAAATGAACTCAAGCTTACGGACAATGTCAAATGTGATATAGCGATGCATCTGAGCGAGTTGAGTGCGCAATTATGAAGGTACTTTCCCGAAACGGATGACACAAACAACTGGATTCGTTATCCCTTTCATGCCCTGCCTCCAGTCCACTTACCAATATCTGAACAAGACAGCCTCATCGAAATTTCAAAAAGCGGTTCTGTGAAAATGTGTGGAAAATGATTTAAGACTGAGACTCTCTCCAATACAACCCAGCATTGCAGAGTTATGTGCATCCTTTCAAGCACAAGGGGCTGTTTCAGTGGCTGTCTATGGTCAGTCCCCGGGGGCCGGAGTTGTGTCACACTTTTCCCCATCCCTAGCAAACACAGCTGATTTAAACAAATTTCATTGTAATCTGAAGATAATGACTAGTTGATAATTGGAATCGGGTGTGTTAGCTGGGGCTGGGGCAAAAGTGTGACACCAATCAGGCCTCCGAGGACTGGAGTTGCCCATCCCTGGTCTAGACTCTATGGTATTACGTGGATGGCTGTCAGTCGGCCTTGGGACTCCAAGAGCCCATGGCTTCTACCTGATCCAGAGAGAGGCAATTGGTCTCCCCCCCCCCCCCCCCTCTTGATCTGTTAGAACATAAAATATTTGTCTGTCTGTCTCCCTATAGGTCTCTCCCTTTTATTTACACTCAACAAATACTTAGTGTCAGATCTGCCAGGCTGTTTGGTAGGCTATACTGCTGCTACTGCAGCCCATTCTTTTAGTTACGTATATGATATATTGACGTGTTTAATTTTTGCTCAGTGGGGATGTCCTGAGTGGGTTGGTTTTGAGAAACATTAAATTAGACATGGCTTTTGTTTTCTTCTCAAATCTGTCCGTAGAGGCCATAGTTGTCCACACTAGCCACACGCTATTGTTGTCATAACATTTGACTATCATCTTGCAAAATCAGGATCTGATCTGCCTAAAATGTCTTGTGTCAACAGTACCACAGCATTCCAGTCAGTCTGGTCCCTGATCTCACCACAGCACGTTATACTGGTTCTGTTTGTTTGATTTGGGTAGATCTGATCTGGGTCCCAAATGGCACCCTATTCATGACTGACTGTGTTACTGAGTGTCTGAGACAACAGTGGCCTGGAGACATCGTGTAACGCATGGCTCCAACAACAAACAGCAGTGGCAGTTAGAGAAAGGAGAAGAACCCACAGCTTCTATTATCCCTCCGGTTTGTTTTGATTTCATTTTCTCTCCCCAACCTCTGCTGTACTCAGTCTCTCTGGGACAATGCCAGCGTGGATTAGGCATAATGACTGTTTCAGGAATTCACCGGAGCAAGCTCTCTTTGTTGTTTACAAAATAAAAGATGCTAGAGCCTTGATGTAGGGTTGTTCAGTTTGGTCCCCCAATATATGAGTAACGGTTTGCATTACTGATACAATCCCAAACGGGCATTAAAAAGGCACAGCAATCGTCAAAACAATAATTGGATCGGTCCCTATCCGAACAAATGTGGACAGGGCTAATCATGATACTCATTGATCACAATAGGAGGAATTCCTAGCATTCCTTCTGATGTTTGCTTGCTTTATGTGTGCTGTTGAGAACTAATGTAATGTATGCTGCAGTGTCAGAGGCAATACTGCAGAACATGCTGAAACATACTCCATCCAGACCAACACTGCAATTTGACTAAAATCTAAACCTGTGTTTACTCAAATCACTCCTCTCCAGACAGTCCTCTTCCCGACTCTCGTGCAGTCAGAGGATCTGTTAATTGAATTATTAATAGTTTGCTTATCACATCGAGTTAGGCTTGTCAAATGCACGTCCTGTCTGAATCACAGCTCATCTCAGGCTGTTGGTCCCTGCTGGCTGCCAGTCACCCAAGCGAGAGAGACTGATAGAGAGAAGAGAAGTGTGGGTACTTAGGAAGCTGTGTGTGTTGTCTTTGATAATCCCCGTCTCTATTCATTCCATTACTGAGGCCTGTTTCACTGTGACAGTATCATTCCTCGCATCGGAGATTCATATAACAACAAGATGACTATGGGAAAATGCCATGCTGTGAAGCTCATGCCCCCATATCTCTCAACCCCATGCAGCCAATCTGACTAAAATTATTTTATACTAGGCACAGAGGATACTCTTTAGTCAATTTGGTTAGGTATTGACACTCGGAATCTATGTGCCATTTGTCCCTCATTATCATGTATCTATAGAAGTTATTTTTCACAGTGGGTATTGTAGAGAGAGTGCCATGTCGCTCCTGCATCACTGTTATATCCCATCTAAACATTGTAGAGAGAGTGATTTCACCGTGCCTCTCTAAAGTCCGTTTCCCATGTGGGTGTTAGAAAATCAATGTCTGTATAGATGTAGAGAAGTGAGGAGCTGTGTCAGACAGAATGCAGCTAGCTGACCAAACCAAAGGCTTGTCTGTTAGAACGTCCACTCCTGGGACTAACCCCTCTGAGTCTGTTCCCAGGGGTACGGGGAAGGCCAGGCAGACTGATGGTGTGTCACTGAGAGCCTGGTTCTGGGACGTCCCGTCACTGGCTGCCCTACCCTGGGGCCTTGGCTAGGCTTAGGCAGGCTCTGGGCTGGCTGACAGTTGGCACTGTCTGGGCAGGCTGCTGGCTGTCTGCAGACAGCTGAGGCTGAGCTGAGACTGACTCATTACTGCTGGGCACCTGCTGTCCAACAGGGGAAGAGTGGGGAGGAGTGAGGAGAGAGAAGGGGAGGGGAGGGGAGGAGAGAGAAGGGGAGGGGAGGGGAGAGGAGTGAGAAGGGGAGGGGAGAGGAGAGGAGAGAGAAGGGGAGGGTAGAGGAGAGGAGAGGAGAGGAGAGGAGAGGAGAGGAGAGGAGAGGAGAGGAGAGGAGAGGAGAGGAGAGGGGAGGGGAGGGGAATGGAACAACCCCTCTCAACAGGTGAGGAGTGCTACATGAATGACTCCCCATATGTGCTGATGACAGTGGGTGAGCAGGCATGTGGCCTCCTATGCCCGTAACAACTGGTCCTGGGCCTGTCTTGTGGTTTGGCTCTTAATGGTTAAGGTTCCAGATGGGATATGGAGAGCTGATCTGTAATCAGTTTTCATGGGGTAGGTAGAAATAAATGGCAGTGGGGACTAGTGGGAGGCTCAGCTGCTGTTCTGTGGCTGCTAAGAGAGACAGGGTCACTGGTTATGGCTCCTAATATGTACTCAGCACCAGTTGGTCTCAACAAACACAAATGAACGAGAATGTTTAGTTGGCACAAGCAAGCGCACACCAAGTCAACAGCCGTCTAACAAGTGTGTTTCATAAATGCTTGGTATGTGTAACCAAAACATGTTCCTTTATCCTGCCCTCAACCTGACTCCAGATGTCATTTAAAGTGGCCAAGTTGAAGACCTGAGAGTCTTAGCTGTCTTACTACAACAAACAGCCCTGTTGGCAATCAAGCTAATTGTTTCTGGATTTAAACATGGCTAAAAGGGACTTGAGGGCCTCACTTCTTTGTTTGATTTAGCTCAAGCCATATCCACTTCCCTCACTGGGAACGGTTTGTGGAAGTGAAATATATCACCTATATTTATCATGTTGTTACGTAAGGGCTTGTGAGGCCGGTGGGCGGCTGGGCTAGGTCTATGTGGGGGAGGCCTGCCTGTCTGCCCTGGGCCTTGGGGCTGGGAGCAGGAGAGTGACGTCCATTAGCTCTATTTATGAGGAGCTGCCTGCTGAGGTAATAACATTTCCACTGTCTGTGTTGTGTGACTGGTGGCCTAAAACGGTAATGGTGCTGCGTTTCTGACACGCTGCCAAGGAGAGGCCTTATTCCTTCTGACATATCACCCTCTGCAAAGCTTACCATCTGGAGAAACACCACTAATGCAAATACATGGAGTGCTACTACAGCAGATGGAGGGAGATGAATCTGTAACAGGAGCTGTACTGTAAAGTCAGATGCATGTTATACCTGCTATTACTACTAGTAAATGAAAGTGGAATAAGAACAACGTGGGTGGTTAGGTGCTAGGTGGAGGACACAGGAGGCGGTGTGTGTTTGATCTGGGGTGGTCAGGAGAGGCTCTGCCCTGGGTCCTAGTCATGGTTTTTACTCACGACATGGCTGACTGGCCATAACTGACCCCTGACTCTCTGTGCATCTCTTCTACAGCAACGCTTAAGCTCATAGACTGTCCTACTTCCTGTAGTGGGAAAACAACCCTCTGTCCTATCAGATGCAGCTTTATGAGGGCTTATCAGTATTATGTACCCATCTCAAATCTCTGGACCCATATCTCACTCATAATAAATAAGCCTAGTCAGAGGGGTTGAGTTAAATGCGGAAGACACATTTCAGTTGAAGGCATTCAGTTGTATCCCCCTTTCCCTTTCCTAGTGTCCTCATCTCATACCAGACCTGTGGCAAAACTGTGGTACAGGTTCTTCATTGAGACAATAGCCCATCGTGGCCATCTCTCTCTGAGTCCCTCTTACTGTGGGAACTTCAGAGCCAGCTATCACCCCACTCTCTTCTGTTAGTGCTTTGTTTCAGCCACCACATCAGTGAGCTCTAAAAGTATTGGGACAGTGACAATTTGTTGTTTTGGCTCTGTACTCCAGAACTGTGGATTTGAAATGATACAGGTTAAAGTGCAGACTGTCCACTTTAATTTGAGCGTATTTTCATCCATATCAGGTTAACCGCTAAGAAATTACAGCACTTTTTGTAAAAGTATTGGGACAAATCCACATATGTGTATTAAAGTAGTCAAAAGTTGAGTATTTGGTCCCATATTCCTAGTGTCATAAAGTTCGTCGTCTGAGGAGGAGAAATCATCGGACCAATATGCAGCGGTTAAATTGCACATCTTCTTATTTATTAAAGAAAGGGGAAAAAAAATACTCATACAAAACAAACGACAAAAACAGTCCTGTAAGGTGCTCAGACTATACAGGGAAACAACCACCCACAAACACAAGAGAAAACTAACCCACTTAAATATGCCTCCAATTAGAGGCAACGACAACCAGCCGCCTCTAATTGGAAGTCGTTCCAAAACCCCAACATAGAAATAGAAAAACTAGAAAAACCACATAGAAATAGAAAACATAGAACATCAACCAAAAACCCCGAAACACACTAAACAAACATCCCCTGCTACGCCCTGACCAAACTACAATAACAAACAACCCCTTTTACTGGTCAGGACGTGACACCTAGCACGCAATGATTACATCAAGCTTATGACTCTACAAACTTGTTGGATGCATTTGCTGTTTGTTTTGGTTGTGTTTCAGATTATTTTATGCCCAATAGAAAAGAATGGTAAATAATGTATTGTGTCACTTTGGTGTCAGTTTCATTGTAAATAAGAATAGAATATGTTTCTAAACACTTCTACATTAATGTGGATGCTACCATGATTACGGATAATCCTGAATGAATCGTGAATAATGATGTGTGAGAAAGTCAGACGCACAAATATAAAAAAAATTTTTTCTGCTCCTCATAGCAAAATTACCGAAGGCCACAGAGAAGGCTACATCAACATCACCACAATGGTTAGGCTTAAAGCTAGCTTAATGGGGGGAAGGGGACATTGGTAACATCACATGACCTGCTGCAACAGCAACCAGGCTCGTTCACACAGCTCTTTTACTGCACACTGTCTGCTCGAATAACTCTGTGGCTTTCTACTGTATCTAAAATGGTGCCATGTGATGAGAAGACATGACCAGAAACTGGGGTTAAGAAAGAGATGAGGTAGTGGTGTGGTCAGGTTCCAGTGAACATGTTAAATTGGCTGCGGGTTCTGGATGCTTTGAGCTCTGGTCACCAGCCGGGGAAGAAAGGCCTTTTACTGGCTCCTCTTTGATGGCGCCCTTTGAGTGGGTTCAAAAGCAGTGAAAGTCCAGCACACAGTGATATTTAGCCTGCCGATTGAAGTTATAATGCCACGGAGGGCAGGGGAGCGCCTGGTTGGCTCAGCGGACTTGATCAACATTTCCCTCCCTGCTTTAGACTCAGCAGGAACACTCTCCTTGTTGCTATGCTCTTTATGGTGTACAGTACCAGGACCAAATAGGACTTTCAGACCAAGGCCAGAACATATGATTTTGTTACCCATGTAGTTTCATGCCATAAAGCTACTCTGTCTCATGTTTGAGGTGAAACGTTGCTACTGCTGTGGCATGTGTGTTTGTGCGTGTCTGTGTTCTTTTCCGTTTGGTGAAAAGTCATGACTCCTGTTCCAGAGAGCCCCCAGGCAACCTGACCTAGTCCTGGCACAGAGGAGGCCATTCAGCCTCTCAGACTCTAAATGAGGCTAATCTAAGATGATTCTCTAATTGATGGTAACCTCACTATTATCCAGTACAGAGCTGTGTGCGGGGTGAGACCAGAGCAGAGGCCTCAGTAGACTGACAGAGGGCTGCTGTGTAATTGTATATGTACACAGTATGAGACCTGAGCAGAGGGGTGAAGAAGGCTCTAACTATGGAGAGCCAGCTAGCTAGTCGTTCCCTGGTGATGTTTTGTACCATGGCCCGTGACTGAGCCCTGGCTCCAGTGCAGTGAGAACATCTATTTGGGAGCTAAATAGATTTTGGTATCTGAGGTGGAGGGCTCCTCTGCTGGGGTGGGGCCTGGGTGTGGGCGGCTGAATGAGAGGCTCTGGCAGGGGCCGGGGCCAGGGGATCTGTTCTATCTGGCCATTGGGAGGATGACAGACTGGGGGTGTTGAGGATTCTTCATTTCATCGCTTCATTTGTTCAGAATCATTCTGGACCTTTCCTCTCTTTGCTCAGTCGGGTTACATATGAGTTTTGAGATATGTTAAAACAGCAGGTAATGCTGGACATCGGCACTAGTTTCTGCTCATTGAGACCAAGGAAGAATTCAATCAGATGATATAATTCCAGATGCTAAAGCCCTAGCCACCACCTCAAATGTGGTGAGATCAGATGTGATTTGATGAGGAATTTATGAGGAATAGTGGAACCGTTTTCAGTACACCTAAAAGATTTCCAACGTGGTGCTGTTTTCTATTGAAGCAGTGTAATAGCATTTACAGTAGAGTGGTAGAGGCTTCCTTCAGCCTGAGGGGTGAGGTCCCTGGCGCCCTTTTAAGGCGGTGGACCCATTGTGTGCTGCTGTGCTCTCCCTCTTCATGTGTATTAGTTATTGAATAATTGACCTTTCTGGTTTGCATGAGCTCATGGGACAAGTGGGTTTTTCCCCAGGAAGTGGAGGCCTTTCACTCTCTCTCTCGTGCTCCCTCTCCCTCTCTTTGTCTCTCCCCCCTCTCTCTCTCCCTCTCTCCTTCTCTTTCTTTCACTTACTCACACACACAACAAATTGTATTTGTGTTCTTGGCTGGAACTCTCCAGTGGGATGAAGTCACACATGAAGGTGAGGAGAGGGATGGAGTAGAGCAGACGCTAGTATTGGACAAGCAGAACTCCTACGCTCCCATCTGTTTCATGTTAACCCATAATGTAATGGTGGCTATTTGTGCTGGGTGAGGGTTGATTACTGACGGCTGCTGGAGGACAGGCGACCCCTGGACAGTCCCCCAGGTTCAGCAGAGGTTAACCCTGTAGGACAAGGGAGGGCAGGGGAACAGGAAGGGGATGCCTAAGGGAGTGGTATAAGTCTACAGCTGCCTGACTGACACAAATGAAACTCAATGTTCACAGGTGTTTATTTACTCTGAGCAGTTCCACAAGTGAGGCTGTTTTAGAGGACGGCTCAGTGTAAAAAGTATTGGTGGGGACCGAGATAAGATGAACTCAGATGGACTATATTTTGAAAAGTACACTTTATCAATGGACTTTGACCCTAAAGAGACAACAAAGCTGGATGTTTGGGGGCCCATTTCTTTAATGGAAGCAGTGACCAATATGATAGTGTAGACTACCCCTATAACAGCCAGTATAATGGGCCAGTCCAGTTTGCCATTCACATCTATGATAAGCTGGGGAATGAAGGAGAATCTAGGGAAAGCCTGACTATGCAAATCTCTGGAACAGCTCTACTTCAAGGGTGGAGTTCTGTTGCTGCACTTCTAGAAACAAATGAGCGGGCTTAAGCAGGTCTGGAGTTAAAGCACCGGACCTCACTGGGATCTGCTTTGAGCTGGCACTGGTTCAACTCTCCCATAAATCAATGCACATGAAAAGGCAGTTCAGTTCATCACCTGTATTTGTATGCAGTCATCAAGTCCTGCATACTTCCAAAAAATGTAAGATTAGTAGTTATTTGTGTTATGGCTGACTGCTGTTGTGCAGGTACTGTAAATTAAGGTAAAGTTGTGGTGGTGGCTGGTTCATACATCTTTATCAAGGGTTGGCAGGCAGGACTGGGGTGTTGACCTCTGACAGGGTGGTACATGGTTATTTCCAGAGTCTACACCAGGTGGTCTGGCCTGAGTTTAACGGTATTGTTAATTGAAATGGCTGCACTTGAACCTGGGATCCTACTACCCCCCCCTACCCTGTCCCGTACTTCCCTACCCCTACTACCCCGTCTTCCCTACCCCTTACTGGACCTCTCCTCCACAGTGTCCTGGTCCTACCCTACTTTGGGCCCAGCCGTAGTGTGTGTCTCTCTAACGCTGTGTCAGCGCGACCAGGTGCTGGAATTGGTCAGGCTTGGCTGAGAGGGGAGCTCTGGGATTGTATTGGGATTGAGGGATATTATAAAGTTGCAGCTGTTTGCATAATTTTTCTAAGGGACAATACAAGTTTTCATACCATTTAATCTACATTTTCTCATTAGAGAAGCTCAAGTTCTTCATTTGGAAGTCAAGGTCTCTGAATCCTCATAGGGCATTAAGGGCACATATGGAAGGCAATTAACTCTGCCGTTTCCTCTTAGTCTGCTGTGTTCACGCTTATTATGATCCAGTAGGCAGGCATACCATTTTCCTCAAATATGTGTGTTTTTGTTAATTAATTGCCTAGAGTATTTTGGAGAGAAATCTCCGGCCTCCCTCTCTTCACAGAACTGATTGGTGAATCCATGGCTGTGCTCTGCTCTGGCTGTTTATCTTATGCTGGATCAGCTATAATGGTAATTAGGCTGGGCGGTATACCATATTTTACTATATACCGGTATTGATACACAGACTGGTTTGGGTTTTTACTTTACCTTCTATAACGGTATTTGAATGTTTGGTTTCGTTCAGTCTGCATGGTCAATGCAGTGCATGCAACAATGTTGATGACAATGAATTTGTTTCCTATTTGATCTTAATATAAATCCATAAGTGTTCTATAATTATAATATTAGTTTGTGTTTCTTACATCTGCAAACAGATAGTTTGTATTTTCTTAGGAAGTTAAAGCTAAATCATGTTAGCCACTAATGCTAATCGCTAGTTAGCTGGCTAGCTAACTAGCTAATAAAAGTCAGAGTAAACGTAGCTAGCTAATACAGCCTGATACCAGTGCTGGTGGAGGCCTAAATCAGCATGTTGTTTGTACAACAGTATCTTCTAAATCAAAGAGGAATAGGCGAAGCATGAATATGTTGTCTACATGAATAAAGATTTAATGTAGCAAAAGATTATAGGGTCCCCTAGGAAACACTGAACATCACTTTTTAGTTTCTACCCTGTCACAATAACTTGTCCATGGCATTTTCATTCATTGTCATGTCAAACACTGTAATCAAAGTGCCCACTATTATTTATATTCTAACTATAGAATTAGAATAAACATTATATTTCCATGATTCCAAAAGTTCACCCAAGTGTTGTAAATCTAAATCGCCATTGCAACATTTGGTTAAAAGTAAGGCCTAGTTTTTTGCCCATATCGTGGCAGTGTGGAAATCATCTCAAATGAGTGTAGGAAATGTAGAAATTGATGGAAATACAGGAAATTATTTTAGGTTGAAGTTGAATTTAACAGTATAAACCAATCAGAATGGAGAAAGACCCATTGAAATCACTTGCCATCCGATGGTCACACACTACTCATGAAGCACATTGGAACTTTTATTATTCCAAACCATCAAATACCGTGATACCGTCTCATTTTTTAAAAATACCGTGATACCGTCTCATTTAAAAAAAATACTGTGATACTGTCTCATTTAAAAAAAATTACTGTGATACTGTCTCATTTAAAAAAAATACTCTCACATTAAAAAAAAATATCGTGATACTGTCTAATTTTAAAAAAATACCGTGATACCGTCTCATTTAAAAAAAAATACCATGATACTGTCTCATTTTAAAAAAATACCGTGATACTGTCTCATTAAAAAAAAAATACCGTGATACCGTCTCATTTAAAAAAAATACCGTGATACTGTCTCTTTTTAAAAAAATACCGTGATACTGTCTCATTTAAAAAAAATACCGTGATACTGTCTCATTTTAAAAAAAATATCGTGATACCGTCTCATTTAAAAAAAATACCGTGATACTGTCTCTTTTAAAAAAAATACCGTGATACTGTCTCATTTTTAAAAAATACCGTGATACTGTCTCATTTAAAAAAAATACCGTGATACTGTCTCATTTTTAAAAAAATACCGTGATACTGTCTCTTTTAAAAAAAATACCGTGATACTGTCTCATTTTTTAAAAAATACCGTGATACTGTCTCTTTTTAAAAAAATACCGTGATACCATCTCATTTTTAAAAAATACCGTGATACCGTCTCATTTAAAAAAAATACCGTGATACTGTCTCATTTAAAAAAAATACCGTGATACCGTCTCATTTAAAAAAAATATCGTGATACTGTCTCTTTTAAAAAAAATACCGTGATACTGTCTCATTTAAAAAAAATATCGTGATACCATCTCATTAAAAAGAATACTGTGATACTGTCTCATTTTTAAAAAATACCGTGATACCGTCTCATTTAAAAAAAATACCGTGATACTGTCTCATATTAAAAAAATACCGTGATACCGTCTCATTTAAAAAAAATACAGTGATACCATCTCATTTTTTTAAAATATCATGATACCGTCTCATTTAAAAAAAATATGTGATACCGTCTCATTTAAAAAATAAAATACCATGATATGATATTTTGGCCATATCGCCCAGCCCTAACAGTAATTTACGTGAGACTCCTGCTACCCAAACGAGTGGGATGGCTGTCTCAGATAGAAAGGAGTGTATCTATATATAGCACGGTAAGCTGTTTGTGTGGTGAAGAAGTGGTGGGTGAATGGCGTTTATTGCACGCCTACACGTATCCTTGTTTTCCCGTTGGTGGAGATGAAGCTGTCAGCCAGCAGTCGTAACACAGGATCGGTTAGATTGTCTATCAGAGAGTCAGAGACAGACAGGGTTAGTATAGCAGCTGTATACTAGGGAGGCGACTCCTCAGCGCTGCAGCACAATGTAGGCTAACTAAATCAGTACAGAGGCTGCAGCTGAGAGAGAGACTGGATCCACTGACCCTCTTTTCATGGTGAACAGACCGCTAATGTTGTCATGGTGTGGAGTGGGTGGTGGGTGGGGTGGTGGTGCTGGAAGGCAGCAGTGGAAATGAGTGGCGGTGGGTGGGTGGATGGGTGGGTTAGTTGGTAGGTGGGTGGGTGGGTGGGGATAGGGGAATATCTCCTCTGTGACATCAGAGGGCTTTGCTGGCCTTGGCCGGCTGTCCTGGTGTGTAGGTTTAGTTTCCTTCCCTCTGGCTGAGTGGCTGGGGCTGAGTGGAGCGGAGGGCTCTGCTCTACTATATACTCCGCTCTGCACTGCTCTACTCTACACTCTACTCTATACTCTGCTCTACTCTACTCTATACTCTGCTCTATGCTTTACTCTACTCAATACTCTACTCTTTACTCTGCTCTCTGCTCTACTCTACACTCAGCTTTACTCTGCTCTACTCTATACTCTGCTTTACTCTGCTCTATGCTCTAGTTTATACTCCGCTCTACTCTACACTCTGCTCTAGACTCTGTTCTATACTCTACTCTATGCTCTGCTCTACACTATACTCCGCTTACTCTGCTCTATACTCTGCTCTACTTTATACTCTGCGCTGCTCTATACTCTACTCTATACTCAGCTCTATACACCGCTTTACTCTATACTCCGCTTTACTCTATTCTCCGCTCTACTCTATACTCTGCTCTACTCAATACTCTACTATATAATCTGCTCTACTCTATACTCTACTCTAAACTCTTTACTCTACTATATACTCTGCTCTATACTCAAATAAAATCAAATGTTATACTCTACTCTATACACTGCTCTACTGTATACTCTGCACTATACTCTGCTCTACTCTATACTCTGCTCTAATCTACTCTATACTCAACTATATACGCTATACTCTACTCTGCTCTATTCTATACACCACTCTGCACTATACTCTATACTCTGCTCTACTCTATACTCTGCTGTACTCTATACTCTACTCTATACTCCTCTCTATACTCTGCTCTACTCTACTATATACTCTGCTCTACTCTATACTCTACTATATACTCTGCTCTACTCTACACTCTACTATATACTCTGCTCTAATCTACACCATGCTCTTTACTCTACACAATGATCAATACTCAACACCATAATCTACACCATGCTCTATACTCTACACTATGCTCTACACCATGCTCTATACTCTACACCATGCTCCACTCTACACCATGCTCTACACCATGCTCTACTCTACACCATGCTCTACACCATGCTCTACACTCTACACCATGCTCTACACTCTACACCATGCTTTATACTCTGCTTTATACTCTACACCATGCTCTATACCATGCTCTATACTCTACACCATGCTCTACATCATGCTCTACTCTACACCATGCTCTATACTCTACACCATGCTCTATACTTTACGCCGTGCTCTACACCATGCTCTACTCTACACCATGCTCTACACAATGCTCTACACTCGACACCATGCTCTACGCTCTACACCATGCTCTATACTCTGCTTTATACTCTACACCATGCTCTATACCATGCTCTATACTCTACACCATGCTCCACATCATGCTCTACTCTACACCATGCTCTATACCATGCTCTATACTCTGCACCATGCTCTACATCATGCTCTATACTCTGCTATATACTCTACACCATGCTCTACTCGACACCATGCTCTACGCTCTACACCATGCTCTATACTCTGCTTTATACTCTACACCATGCTCTATACCATGCTCTATACTCTACACCATGCTCCACATCATGCTATACTCTACACCATGCTCTACATCATGCTCTATACTCTGCTATATACTCTACACCATGCTCTACTCTACACCATGCTCTACTCTACACCATGCTCTATACCATGCTCTATACTCTACACCATGCTCTACACCATGCTCTATACTCTGCTATATACTCTACACCATGCTCTACTCTACATCATGCTCTACTCTACGCCATGCTCTATACCATGCTCTATACTCTACACCATGCTCTACATCATGCTCTATACTCTGCTATATACTCTACACCATGCTCTACTCTACATCATGCTCTACTCTACACCATGCTCTATACCATGCTCTATACTCTATACCATGCTCTATACTCTACACCATGCTCTACACCATGCTCTATACTCTGCTATATACTCTACACCATGCTCTACTCTACACCATGCTCTACACCATGCTCTACACCATGCTCTATACTCTGCTATATACTCTACACCATGCTCTACTCTACACCATGCTCTACTCTACACCATGCTCTACACCATGCTCACCATGCTCTATTCTCTACTATATATTCTGCTCTATACTCTGCTCTACACTATACTCTGCTCTACACTATACTCTGCTCTACACTATACTCTATATACACACACACACACACACACACACACACACACACACACACACACACACACACACACACACACACACACACTGGTGCTCATATGGAAAATGTGTCTAAGGCTGTCTAGTTGGTGCACACAAAAACAGAAGTAATTTATGGAAGGGTTGGCTGAACTCTGTCAGACTACAGGAGCACTCTGTTTTGTTAAAGAGGGATTTAACCTCAGCTGCTCTCCAAATTCAAATTTAATGTAATTCTATGAAAAAGGCTCAGCTACCATTGCAGCAATTGGTTAATTCACTTGAGAGGAGAATATTTGCATTTCAGGAGTGTTTGAACATGGAGTGTGTTTTTCAGTTCCCACTGGCATCTGTGTTACGGGGCGACTGAAGGTCAGGACACTTCACCGTGCAAAGAGAGTCCACTGTGGGGGGGGTCGGTGGCTAGGGGTGTGTGTGTGTGTGTGTGTGTGTGTGTGTGTGTGTGTGTGTGTGTGTGTGTGTGTGTGTGTGTGTGTGTGTGTGTGTGTGTGTGTGTGTGTGTGTGTGTGTGTGTGTGTGTGTGCAAGCAGACCAGACTTTAGACCCCCTGCAGATTGAGCGACTGACCAGTCAGTCTGGACTCTGGACAGGATCAGCTGTCTGTGCAGTGATGGCTGCCCAGTGTTGTCATGGAGACGGTGGTGTGAGGCTGCACAATAGAAGTTCAGTAGCCTGGTCCCAGATCTGTTTGTGCTCTTGCCAACTCAATCGCTGTCCTTGTTAAGCCAAGCATGACAAGGAATGACAAGGAGTTGGCATGATAGCACAAACACAATTGTACATACAGTGAAGGCTGAATGGTGCTGGGAAGAACAGTGAGCTAAGCTCCTTCCCACCCTGGGAGGCTGTTGTGGTTGTGCTGTCCCAGTTAGTCACCCACCCCACAGTGGGAGTCATCCTGTGTTGAACACGGAGCTAATGGTGATGAGCCATATGAGGATCCATCACATACAGTTGAAGTCGGAAGTTTACATACACTTAGGTTGAAGTCATTAAAACTCGTTTTTCAACCACTCCACACATTTCTTGTTAACAAACTATAGTTTTGGCAAGTCAGTTAAGACATCTACTTTGTGCATGACACAAGTCATTTTTCCAACAATTGTTTCTAGACAGATTATTTCACTTATAATTCCTCATCACAATTCCAGTGGGTCAGAAGTTTACATACACTAAGTTGACTGTGCCTTTAAACAGCTTGGAACATTCCAGAAAATGATGTCATGGCTTTAGAAGCTTCTGATAGGCTAATTGACATAATTGGAGGGAATTGGTGGTGTACCTGTGGATGTATTTCAAGGCCTACCTTCAAACTCAGTCCCTCTTTGCTTGACATCATGACATCATCATCATGACATCACAATTTGTAGACCTCCACATGTCTGGTTCATCCTTGGGAGCAATTTCCAAATGCCTGAAGGTACCACGGTCATCTGTACAAACAATAGTATGCAAGTATAAACACCGTGGGACCACACAGCCGTCATACCGCTCAGGAAGGAGAGGCGTTCTGTCTCCTAGAGATGAACGTACTTTGGTGCGAAAAGGTCAAATCAATCCCAGAACAACAGCAAAGGACCTTGTGAAGATGCTGGAGGAAACAGGTACAAAATAATCTATATCCACAGTAAAACAGGACCTATATCGACATAACCTGAAAGGCCACTCAGCAAGGATGAAGCTACTGCTCCAAAACCGCCATAAATAAGCCAGACTACGGTTTATAACTGCACATGGGGACAAAGATCGTACTTTTTGGAGAAATGTCCTCTGGTCTGATGAAACAAAAATATAACTATTTGGCTATAATGACCATCGTTATGTTTGGAGGAAAAAGGGAGAGGCTTGCAAGCCGAAGAACACCATCCCAAGCACTGGGGTGGCAGCATCATGTTGTGGGTGTGCTTTGCTGCAGGAGGGACTGGTGCACTTCACAAAATAGATGGCATCATGAGGTAGGAAAATTATGTGGATATATTGAAGCAACATCTCAAGACATCAGTCAGGAAGTTAAAACTTGGTCACAAATGACCCCAAGCATACTTCCAAAGTTGTGCCAAAATGGCTTAATGACAACCAAGTCAAGGTTTTGGAGTGGCCATCACAAAGCCCTGACCTCAAACCTATAGAAAATGTGTGGGTAGAACTGAAAAAGCGTGTGCGAACAAGGAGGCCTACAACCTGACTCAGTTACACCAGCTCAGTCTGGAGGAATGGGCCAAAATTCACCCAACTTATTGTAGGAAGCTTGTGGAAGGCTACCTGAAACTTTTGACCCAAGTTAAACAATTTAAAGGCAATGCTACCAAATACTAATTGAGTGTATGTAAACTTCTGACCCTCTGGGAATGTGATGAAAGAAATATTATTCTGATATTTCACATTCTTAAAATAAAGTGGTGATCCTAACTGACCTAAGACAGGGAATTTTTACTCAGATTAAATGTCAGGAATTATGAAAAACTGAGTTTAAATGTATTTGGGAAAGGTGTATGTAAACTTCTGACTTCAACTGTATATTACTGGACACAGCCAGTGCTATTTCTGGATATACATTCTCTCTTTCTCTCTCTCTGTCTCTCTCAGCCTGCACTTCACTGTACTGCAGCCTCATCAATCAGGGGAACCAGCATGGAGAGAGTGGAGCAGCAGAGCAGGCTGCAGACATATGCAGGACCGCTGATGAATTATTGAACAGTGCCAAGTGGACGTGATGTCGGCATGCATGCAGCGCATACAGGGAGGAATAGGGAGAGAGGGAGAGGCATGGGGGCAGAGGTAGAGACATGGGGGGAGAGGGATGAGGAAAGAGGGAGAGGCATGGGGAGAGAGGGAGAGGCATGGAGGGAGAGGCATGGGGAGAGAGGGAGAGGAATGGGGAGAAAGGGAGAGGCATGGGGAGAGAGAAGGAATGAGCTCGGGTGAGGGAGAGACAGATAGTATGGGAAGGGGCGAGTTTATGTGTGCAACAGAGAAATATGGAGAGAAAAGGGAATTTGTATGAAATAATGCAAGTTTGAGAGAGTTGGAGAGTGTGTGGAGTAGGTAGTAAGAAAGAGGGGTTTATTAAGGGAGAGAAAGAGGCAGGGAGAGAAGACAGTATATTTCCATCTGCGTCGGTGGATTAACTGAAAAAGACAATGCATATTTTAACAGTCAAACAGGTGGCCATGTGCCATGAATCAATACACATACACTGATTTAATCCACTACCAGATTAGATCCACTCCTGTCACAATAATTTGTTTAAAAGGAAAATGGAAAGATGATTCATGCATTTGAACAAACTTAGACTGTTTTATTCATGGTAGCCTAGCGGTTAAGAGTGTTAGGCCAGTAACCCGAAAGGTTGGTGGTTCGAATCCCTGAGCCTACTAGGTGAAAAATCTGTCAATGTGCCTTTGAGCAAGGCACTTAACCCTAATTGCTCCTGTAAGTTTCTCTGGATAAGAGCGTCTGAGTGCACTGTGTTCCACTCTGATATAGGACATGCTTTGTATGTCGTTCTCAGCTGTCACTTAACTAGTCCCACAGGAGAGGCCTACAAAACATGCAGAGAAAATGTAATAAAATGCACAGCTTCAAGCCTCGTCTCTACCTACTCCGAGCATCCTGCTCACATTGGAGACAGACAGGCAGTCCCAGTCACTGCTTCATTACCAGCCTCTGGAAGATGGCTAATTAGTGTCATTGTTGGAATAGTGGCGACAGAAGTGCCAGTGACATTAGCAGTGTTTTGGTCATGAACACTCCAGATGACCTCGTTTTCCTGTGGCCCTCAGAAACAGTGGAGTGGTTATGTTATGTGAGTCCATATTTACCCTGGCTTTCACAACACACGGGTCAGGATTATGTGTTTACCTCCTGCATGCTGCATAGTAGTGTCGAGGTCAACGAGTTACTCAACAACACAAGTGGATGGAGTGTTTACTCTCTAGAAGACCGAGCCAAAGCTGGTTGTTTATCTCACTGCCTTCTTTGCTGTATGTCTCCTCAGTCCTTACTGTACACCATGTTCACTCTCCCTCTTTCTCTCTCCCTCTTTCTCTCTCCAGTCCTACTTTGTCACTGACTATGATCCCACGATTGAAGACTCGTATACGAAGCAGTGTGTCATTGACGAGAGGGCGGCCCGGCTTGACAGTAAGTATAGACCCTCAGCCTGTAAACAAACAGAAGAAATCTGACCACAACATAATGTTCATTGAGAAATTCCAGCCTTCATAGGAGATTACTGTTCTCTTGGAGGGTTTAGTTTTGTACAGCACCTTTTTCAGGAGAGGTGCTACTGTGTGTGTGTGTGTCTAACGTGTCTGTCCCTGTGTTTGTTAGTCCTGGACACGGCCGGACAGGAAGAGTTTGGAGCCATGAGAGAACAATACATGAGGACAGGGGAGGGCTTCCTGCTTGTCTTCTCAGTCACTGACAGAGGAAGGTGAGTGACAACCCAGTCACGTGTCACCCCAATGTTGCCTCTCTATCTGTCTGTGCCTCTCTCTGTCTGCACCTATCTGTTTGCACTTTTCTCTCTCTCTCTCACTCTCTCTCTCTCTCTCTCTCTCTCTCTCTGTCTGCGCGTCTCTCTATCTGCGCCTATCTTGGTCTTCGCTTCTCTCTCTATCGCTCTCTTTCTCCCTCTGTCTGCCTGCTCCTCTCTCTCGCTCTCCCTCTCATGCTAAACACATACATCTCTCTCACTCACTCTCTCTTGTTCTCCCACACTTCCATTCTCGCCACCCTGTGTCGTCATTCTCTTTTGTTCTCCTCTCTCATATACCTCTCTTTCAACATCCACCTCTTTACAGGCTTTGGTTTTCTGTGTAAAAACCCTGCATGAGAATGAATGTATCCCCTCTATATGTGCTGTCCTGTAGTGCTGTGGTGGGCAGTCTTGGGCCCTTGTCACCCCCCTGGTCCCTGTACAGCAATGTGATGGTGACGTGTCTCAACCCACCCCTCAGAGTCCCCTCTCTCCCCGTGTGTATGCTGTAAACAGTCTTTCCTTCCTCCATTTACGTTAGTCAAGGCTCTCCAGATTTACTATGTGCTCGTTAAGCTGCCCGCCGGCGGCCATTCACTAGAATGCACTCCTGGGTTTGTGGTTACATTCTGTTTCCCTTTCTCTCTGGGGGATATTTTTACGTATGCCGTTTGGTTCAAACAGTTAGCATGATATTTGTATTACACTAAAAGCCTTTCAAGTCAACGGGGAGCAAAGAAAGCTCTGGTTAAAGGGACAGACCTGCTTAGGGCTACCCCTCCCTGGTCAATGGAAGGCAAGTAAGCCTTTACCGAGGCTGCTCAGAAGTTCACCAAGGCTTTACTGCAATGCCCATGCAAACATTTCTGGAACATTGAGGCACGCAGTACCACAGGAGTTCATTGACTTCTCTGTCTGTGCTCTGGAGTACCCTTCACCCACCCTGTCTGATTCACAGAGACGTCAATCCCGTCTGCCTGGGTGCAGTGGGGGAGGGGAGGGCAGGGGGGGTCATTTTTGTGGCTGTGAGACAACATTCCTGGGAGGTCCACAGAGGCACCAGCTTTATCTCAGCTTTATTTTTATATCTGAGCTCTATGTCACAGTTTGGTGTTGTAATCAAGCTCCCTTCTGGCTGGGTAATGTGTAGAGTTTACTGGGGGCATCGAGTGATGCTGCATGCTTTATGTTTCACAGCTTTGAAGAAATCTACAAATTCCAAAGACAGATCCTCAGAGTCAAAGACCGTGATGAATTTCCCATGATCCTTGTAGGCAATAAAGCAGATCTGGAGCTCCAGAGACAGGTGAGTAGCAGTCCTCCTAACGGCCCAGCTACAGCGCAAATACACATACAGTACATGTTAGGGTGATGTGAGGAAAGTAAATATAAAGCAACAAGCTTTAAAAATGTGCAATTTCTATTTACATTTTGAAATGTGAAAATGGATAGTGGTGGTGGTGGCTGGAGCTATTTGGGTAGACAAAGAGGGAGTGAGAAAAAGAGAGAAAGAGAAGGTGACCAACAAAAACATTGTGAGACAGAAGAAAAGAGGAGGGAGGGAGGAGGGTATGATAAGGAGAGGGCTCATTCCGTGGCCTTTATTGGCTTTCAGCTGCAGTTCACTTTCCCACATGACTCCACACTGTCACCTGCTAGAATAAAACATAATTATTCATCATAATTATTTTTATTGACTGAATATAATGTGGGGCCTCTGTTAAAATTGATAACTCAATATGATTCATCCAAATGAATTAGTCTAAATGTGGTCTTTAACATATTGGTTAAGGAGTATGATTCAATTTTACCCATTACTGGCAACTCAATGGGTTCAGCTGTTTTAGGACAGTAGTGCTAATCTAGGATCTGTCCATACAATCTTATTTATTATGAACTAAAAGGCAAAACTGATCCTAGATCAGCTCTCCTACACAGGGACGCTTTGTGTATACGGGCCCTTGTCTCTAATCTTGTCGTAATAGTTTAGGACGGACCAGAAGCAACAGTATTCTAGCTAAGCACATAGAAATCAGGTGCTATTTGAATGTAAAATGTAAAATGATACATTTGCTGTGTTGTTTATATATTTCTTAGTGACCCACTCTTGGATGTGAACCCTCTAACCCATGTGTTTCTCAACCTCACCAGCAGATGTCACTAGTTTCCTGATTCTTGTTTGATCATTTGAAACCGTTCTATTGGTCCTAAAGTGAAGTCTTCACCCAGCTGGGGCACAGGGTGATGCCAAGAAGTACATGCTATTTATCTACGATTTATCCCTGTACCTGTTTCGTCCCTTCAGGTGACCCAGGAGGAGGGCCAGCAGCTGGCCAGACAGCTCAAGGTGACGTATATGGAGGCCTCAGCCAAAATCCGTATGAATGTAGACCAGGCTTTCCACGAGCTGGTTAGAGTAATCAGGTGGGTGGATTCATTACTGACTGTAGAGTTGGTTAGAGTAATCAGGTGGGTGGATTCATTACTGACTGTAGAGTTGGTTAGAGTAATCAGGTGGGTGGATTCATTACTGACTGTAGAGTTGGTTAGAGTAATCAGGTGGGTGGATTCATTACTGACTGTAGAGTTGGTTAGAGTAATCAGGTGGGTGGATTCATTATTGACTGTAGAGTTGGTTAGAGTAATCAGGTGGGTGGATTCATTACTGACTGTAGAGTTGGTTAGAGTAATCAGGTGGGTGGATTCATTACTGACTGTAGAGTTGGTTAGAGTAATCAGGTGGGTGGATTCATTACTGACTGTAGAGTTGGTTAGAGTAATCAGGTGGGTGGATTCATTACAGACTGTAGAGTTGGTTAGAGTAATCAGGTGGGTGGATTCATTACAGACTGTAGAGTTGGTTAGAGTAATCAGGTGGGTGGATTCATTACAGACTGTAGAGTTGGTTAGAGTAATCAGGTGGGTGGATTCATTACTGACTGTAGAGTTGGTTAGAGTAATCAGGTGGGTGGATTCATTACAGACTGTAGAGTTGGTTAGAGTAATCAGGTGGGTGGATTCATTACAGACTGTAGAGTTGGTTAGAGTAATCAGGTGGGTGGCACCACAACCCCACTATACCTCCCTGAATACAGTGGCAATGGGTTGAGGGAAAGAAGTAGTTTCAGCTTTTGTTCCTTCACTGGCACTAGTCTGTCTTTCTCAAGTACATTTGAAAGGTGCTTTATGCAATACTTCCACATGGAATGTCACAAGGGCACTTTCACATATCCCCTTATGATCTGGATCCTGGAACGTTTGGTACCCTGATCTGAGCTATAAAGCATGTTTGAAACAGAAACAAACCCTAGCTGCAACGAATCCTGGTCCTGCGTGAGTAGTGGGTTCAAGATCCAGGACTAGAGTACCAGGTGGCAGTGCGAGACATTTTAAACAAGCTAGCTTGCTGACATCATGTACAACAGTGTTTCCCAACCCTGGTCCTCCAGTACCCCCAACATTACACAGTTTCATTGTAGCCCTGGACAACCACACCTCATTCAACTCATTGAGGGCTTGATGATTAGTCAACAAGTTAAATCAGGTGTGGTTGTCCAGGGTTAAAATAAACATGTGTACTGTTTGGGGTACTGGACGACCAGGGTTGGAAAACAATGATGTAGAATGTGGGTGCTAATTGCACCCTGAAACTCTTATTTTCAGGTTTTGTGAAATCAAAACGTATTCTGTAGAATTCTCACAAACTCTCCAGAAAACTGAACCAGGGTACCGAATTTACATTTACATTTACATTTACATTTACATTTTAGTCATTTAGCAGACGCTCTTATCCAGAGCGACTTACAGTAGTGAATGCATACATTTCATACAATTTCATACATTTTTTTCTGTGCTTTTTTGATATCATTTCATATGTGAGAATGCCCTAATGTCAATGACAGGATGTGATCTCATCTACACTCAAAGCCAGAACAAAACAATTGTTGCTTGAATGAGTCAGATTATTTTGTTAGAATCCTTCTATCTCTGCTTACTCATAATGTAATAATGCACTTTCTCCTCACAGGAAATTCCAGGAACAGGAATGCCCACCATCGCCAGAACCCACGCGGAAAGAAAAGGACAAGAGTGGCTGCCATTGTGTGATCGTCTGAGTGGGCCTTATCACTGTCACTCACCCAGCTACTGTCACCAGTCCCCGCCTCCTGCCTGACATGACATCCTGTATGGATGACTGAGCGCTGCCTTCTCCACGTGCATGACTTCAACAGAGGTTCCTGTGGTATCTACCAGGAACTGCTGCCCCCCCCCCCCCCCCCCCCCGGACTTCACTTCTAGAAGAAACTGACAATGCCAAATGTTAAAAAACACCACTTGATCTTCAACAATAATCCAATTCATATGAGAAAGTCCTAACACTAAACATTGCCTCTTAAATCAGCTAAACAATATCATGTTTTGTATTCTGAAGGACTTTTTCTAGCCTTGCAGTGACATTTGAACTTTTTGCCGAGATTGAATGAGAAATATATATCCAGAATGTCAATGAGAGGTTTATTAGTTACCAGTTTCTCATCAGAATAGAGAGATGATCTTATGAAGCTTTGTGTATGTCATACCATATCCGTTTTTACTTCCATGTGCTAATCTGCTACTGTACATAAGTGAAATTTGTTGTGATTTTGAAAGCGCATTTCTAATGACTTATTAAATCGCCACAGTACAGTGTGTAAGGTTGATGAGTTTGGTTTGACTTCTATGAACATAACATGTATACAAGTATGTACGCTGTACAGTATAAACCTAGATAGGCCTAAAGTTATTATGACAACTTCACTGTCCAGCGTCGTCAGCGGATCCATTTCTATGTCTATGGATTCTGCACTCATCTCACTGGCCAAATATGGAACGTTTACTGTATTTGCATTGTAAGGTTCATAGACTTTAGGCTTCTAATAACATGATATCAAACCTGTTTTATTTATTTAGTTGTACAACTCTTCTCTGACTCTTACCTGTTGTTGTTGACTATCTCAGAGTCAGGTTGGCCTAATCAGAATTAAACATTTTAAACTCTTTATATTTTTTTAAATCTTTGACAAGCAGTGCAGAAGAGACCATGGGCAGTATTTATGTACCTCACTGATAATGATGATGTTAATAGCAGACCAGTTTCAGAAATGCTCCTCTCTGACATATCTTTTAAAATCAATCCCTTTCAGTTTGAACATTGTTTTTTGTACCATCTATTTGGCTCTGTTTTGGAACGTGGTTATTACTTAAAGTAGACAGAGGTATTGAGCTGTTGAAGCTCACTCATAAACAAACTGTAACTTCATTTCAATGACATGGTTGTTTGTTACACACCACCTTCAATTATTCTTGGAGATGTGTTCATGTTCTCTCCAAGGTTATTGGTGTGACTCTGAGCCAGGTTGGAGCTGTTTCCATGACTCCCACAGTCACATGGAGGTTACATCATTGCCATTACATCACCTGACCTCTCACCTTTAAAGTTAACATCAAGACAATTCACACATTCTGTTGTCTTGTCATCCTTTTCAATATGATCTGTATTTCTGCTTAATAGAAACCAATTAGCTATTGTAGTTTTGTTATATCATCATGTAATGTAAGACAAAAAGAAACATACGAAAATGATTATTTGATGGACTTGATTAAATGTTTTTACTTTATACTTTTATACATTATTTTCTTATCAAACTAGTTGACAAGTATTTTTATATGTTTGTAAGTGAATATGCTCTCACAGCACAGCTGTGTGTATATGTAAAGAGGAATGTATAATTCCCTTAGCTGGTTTTGAACTGAAGAAGACTGTAGGCCTACATTGGTTCTTGACCAACCTGTGGTCCAGGACCTTTCCTCCTCTCGTGGTTTTGATTTGATTTGATTGGTCCTCATTTGGCCTAATCTTCCAAGAGTTCTTGGTGTTGGTGACACATTTTCCTTGACCATTCCCCACTACCTTGCCCAATGCCTATACTGCAAATGTCAACCAATGTGTTGGTTGAGCGCCTCCACTCAGCCCACCTGACCTACTAGCAGGGTGGATTGTGGGTAGGCCGTTCACTCTTCTCTTCACTGTTCTCTAGGTCAAGGTTTGGGTCACAGATTCATGTGTTCTGCTCAATGGTGGAGTCTGTCAGTACCACCTCTCTTTTGGCAGACTTTATGTACAGTACATTCAATTCATATATTTTTTTTCTTTTCAAGTCCATGCCCCTTACCCCATGTATAGCTTCTGGTGCTATAATAAAATCTGTCATTCAGCCAACTATAATAGCGAATATTCCTTTTGTTTTAGTTTTTTTGAGAAGTCCTGTATTTGGTGAACTTCATATTTTGTTGACCTTGTATTGTGAAGCGAGGTGGAACAATAACGGTTGTGTTGGCAGATATTGCTGAGATTTTTGCTTTGAGAAAATGGATGTATCCAATCAAAGAGGAATAAGATGAGAAGATTCCATTATTTTATACCCACTGAACACCTGTTGTCATAATGAGGATGGACCACTGTCTTCACTAATAACATTCCAACATTGACATCACCTCTGAACTGTCTGCGTGAAAACGTCTGTCTTATTAGCGATGTAACTCATTCTTCTATAGCTTATTGTCTTCCAGCTGGATAAATCTGTCTTACAGGAACAAATGTGTTCTTGTATGGAGGGTAAGTGTACCCGTGTGGCTCACCTCTGGTTGATGGTCATGTTATTCCGGTCATATCCATCATCACAGCAGAAATATGGGGTCAGACGCCAGGCAGCACTTCAGTTCTTCACATCTGATTGGCCGTCTCCAGAATGTAGAATGCAACTCTGGAGGGGAGATAGCAGGACAGGGCCATGGTTGCCATAGCACCCTGCACAAATGTCTCATAAATCAACAGAGGATCACTGTGAGATTTGGTTTGAAAAGAACCCTTGAAGATAATTCCTACTATTGGCTGTGTGTTCTCGGTGGTCTTGACTCTGAGTCATCTGCGTGGTGTTGCTGAGCTGGAAACAATACACTGTGTAGGGCACTCAAGTCAAGCACAGTCATTTAAATGCTATTACCATTCTACCTGGCTTTGTCACCAAATAACCGTACAATGTATCATTGACTGCTACGGCTGTTTACTGGAGAAATCCTTACGTGATGTGGTGCATGAGTCTGAATACATAGCCTCTGAACGTCTACTGTGTAGGCTACTGGAAATCAAGATGAGCTGTAGTAGTAAGTCCTTTGACTGGTTCTATATTATCTAAATAATTGTATTGACTGGGGAACAGATGGCTATGGCAATCCAATCACATTATGCTTGGACTCATTCATAACAGCTGTAGCAATCTACTGTCACTAAACAAGTCAGAGACAGTGTTGTCACTGCAGGCCAGGGCCTCTGTACCTAGAAAGAGACACAGGGGGCACAAATGTGTCACTTCTGGGCCTCTGTACCCCACAGCTGTCAAATCATTTCTCAGATATAAGCTCCGGTGATATTTGTGGAGTTAGATTCGATCTGTAAAGGCCCTAAAAAGTCACGCAGAGGACATTATTTTCATCAACTGGATCTCATTCATTTCTATCTGCTGGCAGAAATGAAAGCAAGGCTTTGACCAGGCGACATGGTAGCAGTTGGGCTCACGAGACATTTCCCCCTTAATTCTCAGATAAATAATGCATGAAAGGCTGTGTCTGGAGATATGTCTCAGTTGGCTGTAGACCTCCGCTCAACTGCAGGCCTTTGATCAAAATACACAGAGGGAAGGGAGGGAGACCATAGGATGTCCTTAATTGTCTGTGCCTTACTGGCAGAACAACAGTATCCTTGTTACTTTGATACAGAGCAGCTATGGATGCACAGAGAGATGAATCCTCCTGATGCATACTAATGTACAGTATACTACATCCAACTGGCTTCTCTCTCAACCACATTTATACTCCAGTCAGAGGCACACAGGTACTATACTCAGAGAAGAGGATGTTCAGGGCTCTGAAGGTGCAAGACTGAAGTAAGGAGAGGAGTAGAGATCTCTGACAATGCAACAATTCTGGGTGAATAACTCCAGTTCTCACCGAAGTATCACGGACATTACAGTCTGTTTTTCCCTCAGGGGTTCCATTGTAGAGATGAACACACAGTGATATATGCTGCATCTCTCCCACATGGACACACAACTGCTAGCACTGTGCTTATGCACACACATTTATGTGGCTCATTGGAAGGTGTGACACTGACAGTTGTGTGTGTGCTCAGTGGTGTCCAGCTACTATCTGCTGCAGGGATTATCAGCTCCACCACAAATGAAAGGTTAGAGGGTTGGAGTATAACTATACTACAATTTCTCATTTCAGATTAAGGGAATGGGATACAGAGAAAATAGTAAGTGTTGGGAGGGCACAATTCCCTTACGTGCTGTAATGAATTTTCATTATTCCATCTCTGTTAAAATACCAGGATATTACCATCCTTTCACTGAGACTTTAAGCTTGGTGGTAGTCATCTCATACATATGAGCTTTGTGGTTTCTTCAGAGCTTTTTTAGAGAGGTAAACTTACCGCTATTACCTTATTGCGTGTCATCTCTCTCCCTCTCTGTCACGATCTTCACCTTCATCTGAAGATATCTCGAAATCGCTGTCGGACAAAGTGGACCAATATGCAGCGGTTTGCGTGCTCATCATCATTTATTTTAATTGTGAACACGAGGAAAAAACAATAAACAAAACTCACGACAGGAACAGTGTAGCAGGCTAAACAAAAGCAGTGCTAACATACAACTACCCACCCTACCAAAACAAACATACCTCTGCCACGCCCTGACCAAATAATACAAATAATCCTCTATACTGGTCAGGACGTGACACTCTCGCTCCTGTTCCTTAATTTGTTCTCTCTCATTGTCTACTCTAGAGGGACCCGAGATAGGATATATGTTGGGTAGTGCAGTGCCTCTTAAAGTCGTAAAACTGTTGATTGGACATATCAGTGATGATGGTGGAGGATATTCCTTGTCTTTTAACATGGTTCAAACTAGAACCCTGTCTTGAAAACTCAGAATTGAATAGTAATGAAAGCCCAAAATACACAAATATCATGTTGTTGTAGGCATTTTATGTTTGGGTGACTCTCTTAAATGGATTTCTGCATCCCCTTGGTTACCATTTGGTTTCATACCCTCCACCTGTGTTTTGCTGACTCACTCTACTGTATTCAAAAGCCTAAAATGTGGGCACTAATAAGGACAAGGATTTCAATAGCACCCTTTATTACTGCAAATCACCTAAATAAATCAAAGAGAATTTTGTTCCTCGTTCACCAGCACCATCATCAATCAGCAGTCATGATTTCTTTGAAAAGGTTACAAGACATTGTATAATCGTTACATGGCATTGTATAATCTCAACTGTTCACTGCGACACAATTTCCCAGCTGGCTCGTGTTTTTTAAAGTCATGACTCAGTGGGCTACTGCACATCCCCAAACTCTCACGGTTTGTCTGAGCTGCCTGTCCCAGTTGTCAGGGAGTCAACCCCTTTGTCTATTGAGCTTGGGTCTGATTCAACATGCCTCTGAGGGACCCCTATTGAGACTGCCAAGGTCCACCGCCACCCCCTCATAGCGTCTATCCATTGACACTGGGGTTTGGCAGGAGAAAGGGAGGGAGGGTGCCCACTCATCCAAACTTCCTAGGCGAATCTCTCTCAATGTCCCAATGAAAGATCTCACTTTGCATTTGGCTCAAAGTCACAGTCCGGAAGGCAGGCATCCAAACCAGCTGCTTTAGAAAATCTGATGACCATTATATGTGTTTACCTTATTCTTGTTACTGACACAGCTTTTTGTGTGAACTTTCAATGTACCTCATAATGAGGGACCCCTTTATTCATCCGCACACTCTCTTTCAATCCTGCTGTGCTGTTAGAAATGTTGTGAAATTTTATGAGTTGGACTTGGCCTCGGCAGGAGTGGGCTATATACACTGAACCAAAATATAAACGCAACAGGTAAAGTGTTGGTCCCATGTTTGATTTTTGTCTGTAATAAAGCCCTTTTGTGGAGAAAAACTCATTCTGATTGGCTGCTCAGTCATGTGAAATCCATAGATTAAGGCCTAATTAATTCATTTTATTTCAATTGACTGATTTCCTTGACTCAGTAAAATCTTTGAAATTGTTGCATGTTGCGTTTATATTTTTCTTCAATATAATTATGTTCTATATATATGTTCTACTATATGACTGCTCCAAATTGGCAACTGTCACTCTGCTTTTTCAATGCCTTTGCTTAGCGACCTTCAAGGCCAATCCTAAGGGACATTGGCTGTCAGGCATTCATCACATCTCTCTCTCTTTCCCCCTCTGAGCTGTCAATGAGAGTTTAAGGGATTCATGGTCAACAGGTTGTGTTAAAGGCAATAATAAGCCTATGTGCCAAACACCTCCAGACGCAATCCAAAAAGATTAAACCCATGCTTTCTGTAATTCGCTTATGTTATCAATCAGTGTTAATAAATGCATTTGATATTGATCGAAAAATGTGTGTGTGTGTGTGTGTGGGGGGGGGGGGGGGGGGGGGTGCAGAAGCAGTGATTTCTCTGTGTTATTAAGGCATTGCTTTCGGTCAACATTGATTTTCTGAAGCAAAGACAGTTTTACAGAAGGTATGTCTCCCCAGAATACTTAGGTATACAAGGCCAAGAAATATCAACAGATAGCTCTGTCCACTTGTATATGCCTGAAAATGATCTTTCATTCACAGTGCAACCAGATGAAAACATGAATATGTGAACATGTGTAGGCTATCAATCATGCCCAAGGAGAGAGAGTTCAATACTGTCCATTAATAATTCAATAATAATGGAATGAATGGCAGGCCAACAAATACAGATAATAATTCAAATCACAATGCTACACCTTTCCAACATCATCACAAGATGAGACCAACGGGCGTTACAATCTGGGGGACACTGTTACAGAGGATGCAGACTATACAAATTTCAGTGAAATACAAGTGAAATGTGATGTTTTTGCTCGTTGTGATCTGAAAATTACGCGATGATGTATTTAATCGAAATAGATGGGGACATGCCTGCGTGCGCGCAACCAATGGAGCAACCCATGCATTCGTCAAATTATTGACAAGCTTGTCAACTTGCGCGCACTGATTTTTTTCCCTTCACATTCCAAATGCTATAGCCTATAGAAAGTGAATCCCTGAATCGATGTGCACCACATCTCAACTCCCATTCGTTGGAGGAGGAAACGCTAGAACTGTTGAGAAATATCGGCGTGGCATCTAAACCCGGTTTTATTTTCATGTCACGTTGAACCCTATTTAGCAACACCCCGTAGAAGAAGTCATGGAAGGAGTCAGCAGCAACAGAAACATGTCATACAGTCGATGGAGTTATGACAGGTAAGCGTCTATCCTTTGTCAATATTACCGTGGTATGCGAGCTGATATCACCAATTTGCCACCAGAACCTCTCCTTTGCCTTTTGTTTAGCAGGCTACCATTGTCATATCTAATCAGAAGTTGGTTGTGATTGATAAACCAACCTACAAAACCAATTAAATGCAGTAGCCTAGTCTAGACATATGTATAAATTGACAGGGGCTGTAATTGGATGCAATCCTAATATTGATAGAATATGTATCAGGCTGTCATGCAGTCTACACTGTAAACCAGTTGTCATCATGAGGCATTTTGACACTGGCATGGCAAATTGATATGACCTAGATAAGGTGTGTGTGTGTGTGTGTGTGTGTGTGTGTGTGTGTGTGTGTGTGTGTGTGTGTGTGTGTGTGTGTCAAAGCAGTGATTTGTCTGTGATACTACAACAATATTGCTTCCGGTCAATGTTGATTTCCTGAAACAAATACAGTGTGACGGATCCTAGGAGGCTGTATATTCTGTAACTTACATTTTCTGTTTTTTCTTTTCTTTTAACTGCGATCAGATGAAACAGCTTTCAGTATATTTGAGTTGTAGTAAGCTTTGTCAGCACTGGTACAGTAAGTGGGGAAATAACTTATTTTTCTATTTCTGCATCAAAAAGCTACAGTACAGGGTGTTGCTTGCTAGTCTTTATATTCTGACGATAAGGTCTTTCCTTATTGGTCAGCAGACAACATGAGCACACACAGTCAGTCAGTAAGCAACATCCCACTGAGCACACACTGGTTGAATCAACATTGTTTCCACCTCATTTCAATGAAATGACGTTGAACCAACATGGAATTGACATTTGTGCCCAGTGGGATGCTTGTGGCCCGGTTCTCTTAAGCTCTTACAGTGTGATTGGTATTCTAGACACCGTAACTGTGCTGCTTGGGCATCCCAAGAGAATGCAGCGAGAGATTCTGGGTCTCCTACGGCTTCATACGATTTCTCTCAGTGCTGTGCAACAATGGGTGGGGTGGTGGGATTAAGCTGAAGCCTCTCAGCACGTCTCCTAGGCAGTAACACATTCTTGATGTTTGATGTTTTTGTATTCATGATATACAGTACCAGACAAAAGTTGTAGAATAATAGTGAAGACATCAAAACTATGAAATAACACATGTGGAATCAAATCAAAATGTATTAGTCACATGCGCTGAATACAACAGCGCTGACATTGCAGTGAAATGCTTACATACGAGCCCCTAACCAACAGTGCAGTTTAAAAAAATAGGGGTAAGAATAAGAAATAAAAGTAACAAGTAATTAAAGAGCAGCAGTAAAAAATAACAGTATATACAGGGGGGTGCCGGTACAGAGTCAATGTGCGGGGGCACCAGTTAGTTGAGGTAGTATGTACATGTAGAAATCATGTAGTAACCCAAAAAGTGTTAAACAAATCAAAATATATTTTATATTTGAGATTCTTCAAATAGCCACCCTTTGCCTTGATGATAGCATTGCACGTTTTGGTATTCTCTCAACCAGCTTCATGAGGTAGTCACCTGGAATGTATTTCAGTTAACAGGTGTGCCTTATAATATTAAAAGATAATTTATGTAATTTCTTTCCTTCTTAATGAGTTTGAGCCAATCAGTTGTGTTGTGACAAGGTAGGGGGGGTATACAGAAGATAAACCTATTTGATAAAAGACCAAGTCCATATTATGGCAAGAACAGCTCAAATAAGCAAAGAGAAACAACAGTCCATCATTACTTTAAGACATGAAGGTCAGTCAATACGGAAAATTTCAAGAACTTTCTTCACGTGCAGTCGCAAAAACGATCAAACACTATGATGAAACTGGCTCCCATGAGGACCGCCACAGGAAAGGAAGACCCAGAGTTACCTCTGCTACAAGTTCATTAAAGTTACCAGCCTCCAATATTGCAGCACAAATAAATGCTTCACAGAGTTCAAGTAACAGACACATCTCAACTTCAACTGTTCAGAGGAGACTGTGTGAATCAGGCCTTCATGGTCGAATTGCTGCTAAGAAACCACTACTAAAGGACACCAATAAGAAGAAGAGACTTGCTTGGGCCAAGAAACACGAGCAATGGACATTAGACCGGTGGAAATCTGTCCTTTGGTCTGATGAGTCCAAATGTGAGATTTTTGGTTCCAAATGCGGTGTCTTTGTGAGACGCAGAGTAGGTGAACGGATGATCTCCGCATGTGTGATTCCCACCGTGAAGCATGGAGGAGGTGTGATGGAGTGGGGGTGCTTTGCTGGTGACAATGTCTGTGATTTATTTAGAATTCAAGGCCCACTTAACCAGCATGGCTACTACAGCATTCTGCAGTGATACGCCATCCCATCTGGTTTGCACTTAGTGGGACTATCATTTGTTTTTCAACAGGACAATGACCGAAAACACACCTCCAGGCTGTGTAAGGGCTATTTGACCAAGAAGGGGAATGATGGAGTGCTGCGTCAGATGACCTGGCCTCCACAATCACCCGACCTCAACCTAATTGAGATGGTTTGGGATGAGTTGCACCGCAGAGTGAAGGAAAAGCAGCCAACAAGTGCTCAGCATATGTGGGTACTCCTTCAAGACTGTTGGAAAAGCATTCCAGGTGAAGCTGGTTGAGAGAATGCCAAGAGTGTGCAAAGCTTTCATTAAGGCAAAGGGTGGCTACTTTGAAGAATATAAAATATAAAATACATTTTGATTTGTTTAACCCTTTTTTGGTTACTACATGATTCCATGTGTTATTTCATAGTTTTGATGTCTTCATTATTATTCTACAATGTGAAAATAGTACAAATGAATAAAAACCTTTGAATGAGTAGGTACTGTATATGACATGCAAATGAATAGAGGCAGGTTACTCTGCTCCTAAAATGTGACAGAGAGATGTAATGGTTTGTTGTGTGGCGAGATGCCAGAAACCATTCATTACTGTAGTGCTTGATCCATGTTTGACACACTAGTGATATCTGGATGCAGTACACATGAAATAGCACTCCATCAGATATGTGTCACACGAGTTTGACACTTGCAATACAGTCATAAAAAGGCAGCTGACACAAACAACAAACATCAACATCCACAGTTAATAACCCACTTACAAACTAAACAGCCACTCTTGTATGTATTTATTCTGGCTTAGCTGATACTATGGGTATGGTATTTTATATGTAAGTAATGATTGCTCCAGCTTCTATGCAGTGCATCTCTCACTGTTAGAGGAGAATTTGATCCTGATTTAAAATGCTTACATTTTTCATTCCAATTTATGAGTTCCCTCGGGCTGGTCTCAGGTTCATGAGAAAATGTTTCTGGGCCGTATGCAACCTCAAAGGTGCTGCTATCATTTGAATATGCTCTGCTCATGGACCAGGTGTGTGTTTGTTCAGGCATCGTAATTCATGGCTGTGCCTGCGAAGGTAGGAGCAGTGCACTCACATTGTGTTAGTTCAACAGGCCTGGCAGCCAGTAAACACAGCAACCACAGAGACATGGAGAGATACTATTCAATGAGAGGGTCTCACATTCTTACAGATTGTGTTTTCATAATTATTGTGTGTCTGCTGTAATAATCTACATAAATGCCAGGAGATCTCATTAGTCTCTGATTTGGTATCGCCTCACATGGTACATTGCAGTTTTACAGCACTTCTTTATGGACCTCTAACAATTCCTTCTTTACAGAAGGAAGCAATTACATATCAATTATTTAATGCAATAATGAAGCCAGGACTGCAATAAAGTGCATTACTGCAGGGGCAAACTTTTTAAGTAATCATTTGATGTTTTTTGGGTTAGTGAGTAGTGTTGGTGAGAGTGGGCCATTTTCTGTGTGTGCTGTCATTGTATTTCTGAGAACATTTCTGGGGATTAATGCACTGTTGGAGTATGGATGGTCCACGCTGCACACCTGCTCCTGCGTCACAGATGAATGGGTGATGACACGGTGTACCGATGTGTGAGATCTCACATCCATAAGCTGTGTAGTGGAGGGGAATGACACACACAAAGACACTGTAGGCACTAGGCTAGGCAGACATACAACATATAGCTTATGGCTGTTAATATTGTAACGTCAATAATGACATACTGTGCATAGTACATTAAATGCGCACACACATGCACATACATATTACTGTGTGTACTAACATATAAACTTTGGTACGAGTTCATATGCTATGTAGGGACTGATCTCAAGACAGGAAACACTATTTACTTGAATCGTACGACTAAATGGAGTAGAAGAATTATATGATTCTCCCATCCTAACCTGTCTGTCTTACTGTTATTGATAATAGTGTTCTATCTCAGTAACACAGGGTTATTTCCATGTAAAAGGACCCATGAGCACCAACATAGGAGCATGTCAAATGAAAGCTAAGAGTCTTTATTTATTTATTTATTTATTAAGGCATATACATTTTTCAACCCTTTTCCATCCTAAAAATGTGGAATAAGCAAATACTTCGATTTCTGGTCAAATAGATGGAAAAGGGGTCTTGCAAAACATCTACCAGAAAAAGTCCTAAAAGTTATTACAAATACATCAAAGGCCCTTGCCAACTAATATCAACACATATTTAGTTTTGGATACATTTTTCTGCCTTCTGTAAGTTTAAGAAACATTGCCTTGTGGCTTGAAATTCCGTTAACAAAAACCCACATGCTTTATCTTTAAGATATTTTCTAATTTCTCTCCATCATGAGGAGGGATGATAATGAAAATTCACAGAAGTAACAAGTAAAGGTAAACCTATCAATTAGATAGTGTTTTTACTGATATCAATTTTGTTTATGAATTATTAAGTGATTAAAACTCAATTTTGTTACCAAATCGGTAATGGAATTTAAAAAGAAGGATTACTTTATCCTATCCCAGGTATTCCTTAAAGAGGTGGGGTTTCAGGTGTCTCCGGAAGGTGGTGATTGACTCCGCTGTCCTGGCGTCGTGAGGGAGCTTGTTCCACCATTGGGGTGCCTGAGCAGCGAACAGTTTTGACTGGGCTGAGCGGGAACTGTGCTCCTTCAGATGTAGGGAGGCTATTTATTTATTTAGGATAGATCATCATGAAGAGTATGACAGTAATATCCATAATTATGCATTTCTGTGTCGTACAGATCAGGGACCCATGATGAAATGATGTTACCGCAATTCCAATACCAGATGTAAATCCACTTCACTTACTGTAGTTCAATAACCAAAATAGATTTTTTTCAAAGTCATTGTGTGATGTCATAGCTGACACCATTCTATCTGCAGACATGTTGAATCTTTATTTGGAGCAGATATTTAACTAACGTGGACATAAACTTTGAGATATTTTACTGAATCTTTGTATCTGCACAGTTCTTCCACTAAATGTGTTTTTGTAAAATGTTCAGTGTAAATTGGTCAAACTAGTCATTGTGTATAGAGGTGTATGCCTCTAAGTAAATAACAGTGTCTGTCTGCCTCTTATCGACTCAGAATGGAACAGAGGGGGCCTGGGTTGGAGAGAGAGGGGGCCTGGGTTGGAGAGAGAGGGGGCATGGGTTGGAGAGAGAGGGGGCCTGGGTTGGAGAGAGAGGGGGCCTGGGTCGGAGAGAGAGAGAGAGAGAGAGGGGGCCTGGGTCGGAGAGAGAGGGGGCCTGGGTCGGGAGAGAGGGAGAACGAAGGGGCTGGGTTTGGACACAAGTGGGCAGATTTATAGGAGTTACATATTAGAGACTGTTTTCAAAACACTCCCTCTGCTGCTGCTGCAAGGCCCAGACTGAATTCTGCTCTGTCAGTGCCATACACAGGTTGGCGTGTGTGTCTGTGAGTGAGGTCAGGGCTCTGCTGGGGCCATTAGCCAGGGTTTTGATTGCAAACACATCAGTGATGGATAATATCTGATGGTTGTAATATCAATGTAGAAATATAGGTCCTATGTTGAACTGTTCCAGTACCTGGCCCTAGCAGTATATAGAGCACTCAATAGGTTTTAATCCAGTTCCCTGAGGCTTCACATCAAGGGTCATGGCATTGATGATCAATCATTTCCAGTTGCAATCTTCAAGGCTTCAAAAACACAGCCCCCCAGGAACGTATAGTTTTAAGCTCTTGTAACCATATGCTTTCTGAGTTTAGTTGGGTAAACACAAAATCCATGAGGTTTGGATATGATTTCCTCAGAGCATAAAGCTGTATAATGTTTGGGTCATTGTCTATCAGTAGTTAATTGAAGCCTATCCTCCTACCCTCTATTACATCTAATTGGATCCCATCTGATGAATCTATTGGAAGGGGAGAGAGGGCTTGTCGTCAGGCAAAGTTATTGTTCCAGAAGTAATGAATTATGAGACCAAGAGACCACTATGAGGGGAGCAGATGTCTGCTTTTACCCGGCTTTCAACTAGATAGCTAGTGTGAATAAGAAGCATTACCACTGAGACTGTTCTGGGAACTTCTGCTCTGAGGAGTTTTCTACACTTCAGTAATTATAGCCCCCAATCAGATAGTGGTGGAAGTGGAAATGCTTTTTACCAATGTGTTGTTTAGGGAGGCACACTGCATATATTAGATTAGATGAATATTTCATTAATAAGCAGCTGGAGACAACCATATTCACAGTCGTTGCCTTTGGCTTTTATAAACGGCACTGTATTTCAGTTTATACTATGGTTTATCTAAGGTCTGAAATATCCTATTTATCTTTTACATGCAAAACTACAGTAATCTTTCTATCCTCAAAACCTAATTTTACAGTCTAAGATAAAGATTCACCCAGCTGTCTGTAGAGCACAGCTCCAGACTGGTCTGGTTGGTAGTACATTCATGATTAATATTTTTTTAAATGCAGCATCTTGCCAGCAGCTTTCAAAATATATTAGAATTCCTGGGTAGCTGTATGCATTTTTCTGTGTCAGCCTCTAAGAGGAGTGGGATTTAAGTGATGCTTAATTCAGTTTCTTTAGCAGCTCTAAGATGCTGCCGTCAGGAGAAGCAGGCAGAGGCAGGGACAGTCTGACAGACCTTAATATCTTACCTGTGTGACAGGACTACGACCACGACTGTAGGGCTGAGGTGCTTTATGTTTCTGTTTTCAAGGATTTTTCCAAAGGGTTTGAATGTTTCCCCAACATCCCCATATCTGATTGTATTGTCGTTTGTCATACTCTCATACACTACCTCACTTTCCCAACCTCAAAACATATATTGATATCAATCTGGTGGCATGGTAGAAAGGAAGTCGTTGTTCGGTTTGGTCCTTTGCTTGAGATGTCCTCGTTGTGTTCCTAATGGCACCCTATTCCCTTTATAGTGCCCGAGACCGTGTTCAATAGGTGCAATCATCTAGAACCTGGCTACTGTATATCACATGATTATAGTTTATTATTATTACCTTTCAGCTGAATCCCAGTGTTTGAATGATGTGTATTGACTGCAATATATGGCACAGTGTTCATGGATAGCTTGAATGGTTGGAGGTTGAGAATGTTTGAACGTTGATGAAAGGGTGTATGTATATACACTACCGTTGAAATGTTTGGGGCCACTTAGACATTTCCTTGTTTTTTTTAAGAAAAACACATTTTTGTCCGTTAAAATAACATCAAATTGATCAGAAATACAGTGTAGACATTGTTAATGTTGTAAATTACTATTGTAGCTGGAAACAGCAGATTTTTAATGGAATATCGACATAGGCGTACAGAGGCCCATTATCAGCAACCATCACTCCTGTGTTCCAATGGCATGTTGTGTTAGCTAATTAAAGTTTATCATTTTAAAAGGCTAATTGATCATTAGTAAACCCTTTTGCAATTATGTTAGCACAGCTGAAAACTGTTGGTCTGATTTAAAGAAGCAATAAAATTGTCGTTTAGACTAGTTGTGCATCTGGAGCATCAGCATTTGTGGGTACCTGCACCTTTTGAGCACTTGAGTGTGTCTTGTTAGGATTATGGAGGATGTACCATAGACGTACTGTATCCTACCCCTTGGCTGTGACTGGGCTGATGTACAGTATATGGAGATGTTATTACAGTGTTCACATCCACATGTTCACTTCCAGACAGGATGCTATTTAATGATCAGAAGCTGCACTGCTGAAGAATATTGAGTTTTGTCACAATGGAGAGAGAATTTAATTGGTAAACAATCTTCTTTTCAAAACATAATTGCGCAGTATGTAAAGAAAATGTAAATTACATTTTCCAATTAAAATACCATGAAAATACAATTGGCTACTTATGTCATTTGAAATGGAGTGTTTCTGTAAGTGAAGGGGAGTTTCAATATCAACAAAAAAGATGAGAGGCAATCTCTATTCTGGCCTGTATTTAGACAGAAATGTACACTCAGGTTTGCCTCCCAAATGCATCCTAAATGACACCCTGTTGTTCCTGGTCAAAAGTAGTGCACTACATATTCTTGCCTGCATTCAGATTTAAGAGACAGACTGGTCTCTCAGTCTACTGTATGCTAAACCTCTCTTTTGAATAATTGATCTTAGCGCAGAGAAGGTTGACCTCTGGTATGCTGTGTGGAATGCTAACTGTGTTTTAAAGTAATAGTCAGTGTTTGACTTGGACAGGAGCTCACTGGATCTGAGTACTGGCACCTCAAATGTTCTACTGCTTGAGCTCCTGTTCCTCTTATGGAATGTTAGATCAGAAGTCTTGTGGAGCTCTTGCACCTAAATGTAAACAGTACCAGCACCCAAAATGAGAACCGGACCCTATTTCAGTCCAAGTCAAGCACTGGTAATAGTGGGTACTATGGAGACAGTCAGACTATTTTTCAGTAATGATAGGGCTTTCTTACTGTAGAAATAAATTGGACTATTATTATAAGCCTCGGCACGCTGACTGTCTGTTGGAAACTACTATCTCTATAATTCATGGCCAGAATAATGCATGAGATCTCTCTACTGGCTCTACAGCAGGTTTCATTGGCAATTTCACTTGGTTCATTATTGTGCGAGATTCTGGTCCAAGTTAAAAAATAATGATTATACTGTGTCTTATTCATTGAGACAGTATTACTGTATGGAATATTGCGGACCATTGACTGTGAGAATGGCAGTGACTGAGTCTAACTCTCCTACACTGCTATAGTCAGTGTTTATATGTTGCGATGTCACGATAGTGTCACAGTACACTGTCAACCTCCTCGTCCCTTACGGTCCCAAGGACACAAAGTGTTTTGAGAAGAGAACAAACCTCGAAGTGAGTTAATAGTGGAGGACTGCAGCACGTGAACTGCCTGTGCTGTAGAGATCATTAAGGGAAGTGTGGAGCACCTCTTGTTAAAGCCAAAGTGTGCTGGCCCAACTGCAAAGACGGCAATTAGAGCTGGTAGCTGCCTGCCTGCGACTGACGATCACAGTGAATGCTACGTATATAATTATATAGCTAGACTCTAAAGAATACCAGAGCTGGAAAAGTAAATAGCCAATTTCACTGCTTGTGTTTTGTAGGTATGGAAGGGGTTTGTGTAAAGAAGCCTTATGGTGTGATGAATAGATGGTTCTGCTGTGAAGGGAAAATGGGAAATTACCAGTAGTTATGGTTAGGTCTTTATACACTGAGTGTACAAAACATAAGGAACACCTGCTCTTTCCATGACATAGACTGACCAAGTGAATCCAGGTGAAAGATATGATCCCTTATTGATGTCACTTGTTAAATCCACTTCAATCAGTGTAGATGAGAGGATGAGAACCTTTTTTAAGCCTTGAGACAGTTGAGACATGGATTGTGTATGTGTGCCATTGAGTGTGGATGGGCAAGACAAAATATTTAAGTGCCTTTTGAAGGGGGTATGGTAGTAGGTGCCAGGCACACTGGTTTTTGTGTGTCAAGAACTGCAACGCTGCTGGGTTTTTCACTTTCAACAGTTTCCCGTGTGTATGAAGTGTTGGGGTTCGTTCCTTGTTCCTTGTCAATCATTGGCTCATTGGTGAAATTAGCATTCAGACAATATCTTTAATTAAATCAATCAAAAACCTTTATTAATGCAATTGCAGACAGAAGTTGACAACAGGAACATAGCACGCATGTTTCCGAGTTCTGCAAAATAGTAAAGGGTCCAAGTTATTTTATTAAGCCCGAAGTCCAGCCTTAATGATGTCACTGCCTACGTCATTACCTTCTACTCATGAGACCAAGCCCATGCCTACACAGCTATACAAACAAGAGTTTTAGTGTTAAAGCATATTCAAAGATGGCTCAGCAGTAAATGTCCACTCGCCAAGTTGATTTATAGTGGAATGTCTGACTAGTTTCTTATCCCTTTCACTCTCCTTTCACTCCCCTTATCCCTTTCACTCCCCTCAGTCACACGCCTCTCAGACTGTTTCTTTATAAGAGGCAGAGACTAGAAAAGACTGTAGAACAATATTAAACATTTTATATATATATATATAAATAAATCTGTAGTCTAGGACCCTATAAATGTAAGGAGGGAGGGGTCTTATAACCCCTCCCCTTCTATTAATACAACATGAGCATAATCAATTATTATAATACATCAAACATTTGTTACAGCCCCTATCATGACCCCAAGGTAAACCCGACACAAGAATGGTTCACCACCCAAAGGACATCCAGCCAATTTGACACTGTGGGAAGCATTGGAGTCAACATGGGCCAGCATCCCTGTGGAACACTTTGGACACCTTGTAGAATTGAGTCTGTTCTGAGGGCAAAAGGGGGGTGCAACTCAATATTAGGAAGCTGTTCCTAATGTCTTGTACACTTAGTGTATGATTCTACATTGTATCAGTATTATAAATCATGTTGGAGTTGTAGGTACCCCTCCATAGATGTTTTTTCCTGACCCTCTAACCATGCAATGGAGTGCTTAGTGTATGTAGGGGTAGACGGGTACTGTAGACTGGCCATGCAGTGAACACCCTGAAAGAACTTCACTGGACTCTCTGTAAACTGGAAACTATATATCCTGAGTCTGCAATTATTGTAGCTGGGGATTTTAACAAAGCTAATCTGAAAGCAAGGCTCTCTAAATTGTATCAGTATATCGAATGTGCGACTCGACCTGGCAGCATTCTGGATCATTTCTACTCTAACTTCCGCGATGCATACAAAGCCCTCCCCCGCCCTCCTTTCGGAAAATCTGTCTGCGACTCCATTTTGTTGCTCCCTGCCTATAGACAGAAATTAAAACAGGAAACGCCCGTGCTCAGGTCTGTTCAAAGCTGGTCCCACCAATCGGATTCCACGCGTCAAGATTGAGTGCATCGGTGATGTTGTACCCACGGTGACTATTAAAACCTTCCCTAACCAGAAACTGTGGATTGATGGCAGCATTCGCACAAAACTGAAGGCGTGAACCACTGCTTTTAATCATGGCAAGGCGACCGGAAACATGACCGAGTACAAACAGTGTAGCTATTCCCTCCGCAAGGCAATCAAACAAGCTAAGCGTCAGTATAGAGACAAAGTAGAGTCGCAATTCAACGGCACAAACACGAGACGTATGTGGCAGGGTCTACAGTCAATCACAGATTACAAAAAGAAAACCAGCCCCGTCGCGGACACTGACGTCTTGCTCCCAGACAAATTAAACAACTTCTTTGCTCGCTTTGAGGACAATACAGTGCCACTGACACGGCCCGCTACCAAAACCTGTGGGCTCTCCTTCACCGTGGCCATCATGAGTAAAACATATAAACGTGTTCACCCTCGCAAGGCTGCCGGCTCAGACGGCATCCCTAGCTGCGACCTCAGAGCATGCGCAGACCAGCTGGCTGGTGTGTTTACGGACATATTCAATCAATCCCTATCCCAGTCTGCTGTGCCCACATGCTTCAAGAGGGCCACAATTGTTCCTGTTCCCAAGAAAGCTAAGGTAACTGAGCTAAACGACTATCGCCCCGTAGCACTCAATTCTGTCATCATGAAGTGCTTTGAGAGACTAGTCAAGGATCATATTACCTCCACCCTACCTGATACCCTAGACCCACTCCAATTTGCTTACCGCCCCAATAGGTCCACAGACGACACAATCACACTGCACACTGCCCTAACCCATCTGGACAAGAGGAATACCTAATGTAAGAATGCTGTTCGTCGACTACAGCTCAGCATTTAACACCATAGTACCCTCCAAACTCGTCATTAAGCTCGAGACCCTGGGTTTCGACCCCACCCAGTGCAACTGGGTTCTGGACTTTCTGACGGGCCGCCCCCAGGTGGTGAGGGTAGGAAACAGCATCTCCACCCCGCTGATCCTCAACACTGGGGCCCAACAAGGGTGCGTTCTCAGCCCTCTCCTGTACTTCCTGTTCACCCATGACTACGTGGCCATGCATGCCTCCAACTCAATCATCAAGTTTGCAGACGGCACTACAGTGGTAGACTTGATTACCAACAACGACGAGACGGCCTACAGGGAGGAGGTGAGGGCCCTTGGAGTGTGGTGTCAGGAAAATAACCTCACACTCAACGTCAACAAAACAAAGGAGATGATCGTGGACTTCAGGAAACAGCAGAGGGAGCACCCCCCATCCACATCGATGGGACAGTAGTGGAGAAGGTGGAAAGTTTTAAGTTCCTCGGCGTACACATCACGGACAAACTGAAATGGTCCACCCACACAGACAGCGTGGTGAAGAAGGCGCAACAGCACCTTTTCAACCTCAGGAGCCTGAAGAAATGTGGCTTGTCACTGAAAACACTCACAAACTTTTACAGATGCACAATCGAGAGCATCCTGTTGGACTGTATCACAGCCTTGTACGGCAACTGCTCCGCCCACAACCATAAGGCTCTCCAGAGGGTAGTGAGGTCTGCACAACGCATCACCGGGGGCAAACTACCTGACCTCCAGGACACCTACAGCACCTGATGTCACAGGAAGGCCAAAAAGATCATCAAGGACAACAACCACCCGAGCCACTGCCTGTTTACCCCGCTATCATCTAGAAGGCGAGGTCAGTACAGGTGCGTCAAAGCTGGGACCGAGAGACTGAAAAACAGCTTCTATCTCAAGGCCATCAGACTGTTAAACAGTCATCACTAACATTGAGTGGCTGCTGCCAACAGACTCAAATCTCTAGCCACTTTAATAATTGGATGTAATAAATGTATCACTAGGCACTTTAAACAATGCCACTTTATATAATGTTTACATACCCTACATTACTCATCTCATATGTATATACTGTACTCTATACCATCTACTGCATCTTGCCTATGCCGCACGGCCGTCGCTCTTCCATATATTTATATGTACATTCTTATTCATCCATTTACGTGTGTGTGTGTGTGTGTGTGTGTGTGTGTGTGTGTGTTTGTGTATATATAAGGTAGTTGTTGTGAAATTGTTAGATATTACTGCACTGTCGGAACTAGAAGCACAAGCATTTCGCTTCACTCTCATTAACATCTGCTAACCATGTGTATGTGACCAATGAAATTTGATTTGACTCCCAGAGTATTCTTTTGTCTTATAATTTTCTATCAGTCCTCATGCTCCGCTCTGCTTGTGAATGAGCATAACAACAGAACACAACCTCTGGAGGCGTTTTGAACATATCTGATAGGAAAGACCCCAACCATCCCACTCTTTTCACCGAGCGAGGCCTCTTTGTTCGAGTACACTGGCCAATTGCCAGAGTAAGCGGTCAGTGGCAAACTCACACATCATAGACAGGAACTGTCCAAGGTCCTTGCCAATGATGTATATAAACCCTGCATTGCGGGTGCTATGTTTTGGCCATGGAGAGGCTTTGAAGCCACCGGTCAGCCATACTGGCACTCCTCAGAAAAGCAGTCCTCCATAGGAATGAATGGAATTCTACAATATTTAATTCAAATGTTTTAAGGACAAATTTAACATGTATTTAAGTATTATTTTGTTTTAGTGGGGACAGTAACATTAGTACTATCAAAAAAGTATACTTTAAGGAAAATGTTTTTATGTTTTCATGTTTTTCTGTCTAGCTCACATAATATAATTTAAAAGTATGCATTATGGTGACTGTAATAGAATAAACATAGCAAAAACAAATGTTCACATTAGTAAACTCATTTCCATAGCTTCCAAAATATTGTTTACAATGGTGGGGGAGTGCCAAGATGGTGGCTTGTGGCTTCAAAACAGCACCCCCTGTCAGTCATCTAGTGTAAATAAAACTCATTGGTCCTTACATTGATCACACACTGATTAACTGTCTTAATACTTCACCCTTTGACATGTTTCTTTCATGTGGACATTCTTGGAAATGCTCACGGCAATTAAAAAGCATGTGCTGCTGCTCCTCGCTCTGCACAGCTGAATGCAGTGTTGAGTCAATGAGGCACTCTGACTCCTCTACTCTGGAGGTGGGAGAGGTTGGAGAGAACAAAGCCCTATGGACTGGATTAGTCATAAAGCTATAGACAAGCTCTACATCCACAGACAGGGGAGGCCATGGGAAACCATTCATTAAACTGGTTGGCTGATTGCAGGCTCCTAGTTGACACTGAGTAGGCCACTGTGTGGGATGGATACCACATTATCTCATCACACTATGGACCACAGATCATCTAGCTGGATGCTCTTTTTCTCTCTCGCTCGCTATCTCTGAGCCATTGTTCCTGGATGTAATGATTCACTAACTGACAAGTTTCAGCAGAAAAACTAATAAGAAAGTAAAAAGATCATTAGTCCAGCAGCAGGCAGCCTGCAGTTTTTCAGGAATTTATCAGCAGCCTTGGCTGATGCCTCAAGTTCAGCATGGCCATTGTAACACTGGCTCAGGGATAATGATAAATTACTCCTCAATGAAGCAAACAGATTGTTAAGGCTGTCCTCATACACACTTGTAGTTGAATGTTATCTTACATTTTAAATGTTGTCTTTTTCCTTTCAATATATCATCAAATTATTCCCATGCACCTGCAACAAGCAACCTCAGATGTGCAAGTGCTTTTCCTAGGCGTTACGAAATTAAAAGCCTTTTTTATTTATTATATTTGTTCGGTCCCTACACCTGTTATGGTTGCATCACCTCCCTTCCCCTGTTTGGTAACATTATAGCTAGGTACAGTATGTGCTTATTCCTGTTAAACTGTGATTTATATTTTTCTTATCATCTTGGGCAATTACAGTTAAATGAAGGCTTTAGAGAAAAATCATAATCTCAGTGACACCAGTATTGAGTAACAATGCTTGAATCAGCAGTGAATCACTCAGGACAATAGCAGATTGCAATCAATGTGCCATCGCATCGTGGTGTAAGTATTGAATGTGTGGCTATTATCACAACAGTTGAGAGAAGTGGACAGATGGGACTGAAGGAGGAGTATTGGAGTATTGTGGAGGGAAAGGGGGGATAACCAGTCAGTTGTAAAACTAAATGCCTTCAACTGAAATGTGTCTTCTGCGTTTAACCCAACCCCTCTGAATCCGAGAGGTGCGGGGGGCTGCCTTAATCGACATCCACATCTTTCGGCGCCCGGGGAACAGTGGGTTAACTGCCTTGATCAGGGGTAAAACAACAGATTTTTTTACTTGTCAGCTCGGGGATTCGCTCCATCAACCTTTCGGTTACTGGCCCAACGCTCTAACCACTACGCTACCTGCCGCCCCTATGAGGATATCCCAGAGGCCCTTTTGAAAGCCTGAGCTGCACATACCTGTCTTTAACCAGGTGAGGCAGCAGGTTAGCCACCACGTAACAACACATTACTGTCAGATAGCCCACTCAGCAGTGTACTGCCAGGTGTAGGAAGACTTTGATGCAGAGTGCACACATGACAACCCAGCTGTGCCCTGATGCTCCTGTGTGCTATCCCCTGGTCCAACAGAACATTCAGGTCAGTAGTAATGGTTGGTAGTGGAAGAATATAAAAAATTACAACATTCTATTTCATACCCATTTTATTTTCATAAAATGAAATACATGCTTTGTACAGTCGTAGATGCATCAATTGCAGCTGGTTGCATCCATTCCCTTGTGTTATAGCATGTTAGCTTTAAATCTATTGCTTACATTCATAAAAGTAATAAAAACCTCTGTCTTTCTGAGTTATTCGCCTCTCTCATGCGGTAGGTTATTATTTAGCATGATAACAGTAAATCTGTCGTGCCTACATTATTGCCTCCCTGGGTCTGCTGAGATTTAGACCTATAGCAGCCTGACATCTATGACTGATATACGATGAGATGAGGCCTTTTCAGGAGGACAGATTTACATCACACTCTGTTTCAGAGGGACTCTGACTGACACCAGAGAGAGAGCGCGCCTGTTCTCCCTGGGGGCATGTGGTTTCCTGTGTTCACCTTTTGTCTTGTTTACTTCCCTTCCTAAAATAGGAACTTTAATGTCCCCGAGGGAGGAAATGGTCTGAGACACACAGTGGACATGGAGGTATTTAAATGAAGATGAAGCTAACTGTGTTGATGCAACCTTATCAAATAATATCTCCTTATTTAATAGAAGGTTTCCTCATATCCTCTATAACAACATTAGTGGTAGACTTCACAGTCTGGCATGAGGAATTTTAGGAAATGGAGTGAAGCAGATTTGTCAGTGGACCTAGGATCTTTTCTTCAGCATTGTCTGTCATTTATGTGAGTGTGCGTGTGTGAGTGAGAGAGCGTGTTTGTATAAAAGGTTCTTTCCCCACTGTGACAACACTACATGCTATCTTTTGACACAGTCACTGGTTCCACAGTGCAACAGTAGAGAACTCCAGATATGTGCAGCCAGTGTAGATGAACAGAGAACAACAGAACTCTCACCTCAGTAGAGCTGAGACCCAATCTTCTCTTCTTCTGCCTCTGCCTCTGAAGCATCACAAAGCAGCCATCTGTTGCTGTCCCTTATTCTCCCAACAACACAGCATGTGATGTGCTCTATTTACCCTATCTGACTGGAGATGAGTTAGAGAGAGGGTGAGTTAGTGGTACTGGCTGATGTAGCTGATACATGCTGCCTGACTCACACACAGACCACATGCACACACAGACCACATGCACACACAGACCACATGCACACACAGACCACATGCACACACACACACACACACACACACACACACACACACACACACACACACACACACACACACAGAGAGCTACGTGCTACCAGCCTACCACACATAATCAGTCATCAGGTATTCCTCATGAGAGGCTTCAGGGGGGCGGGAGCAGACTTACACCAATTCAGACCCTGTTGCTGAACTGTAGGCCTCTCTAACCCTAACCCTTGATGGGAGATCTCTCTAACCCTGGGTGGTTGGCCTCTCTGACCCTAACCTTGGGTGATAGGCCTCTCTAACCCTAACCCTGGGTGGTGGGCCTCTCTAACCCTGGGTGGTGGGGCCTCTCTAACCCTAACCCTGGGTGGTGGGGCCTCTCTAAACCTAACCCTGGGTGGTGGGGCCTCTCTAACCCTAACCCTGGGTGGTAGGCCTCCCTAACCCTGGATGGTGGACCTCTCTAACCCTAACCCTGAGTGGTATGCCACCCTAACCCTGGGTGGTGGCCTCTCTAACCCTAACCCTGGATGGTAGGCCTCTAACCCTAACCCTGAGTGGTAGGCCTCTCTAACCATAACCCTGGATGGTAGGCCTCTCTGACCCTAACCCTGGGTGGTGGGCCTCTCTAACCCTAACCCTGGGTGGTGGCCTCTCTAACCCTAACCCTGGGTGGTAGGCCTCTCTAACCCTAACCCTGGGTGGTAGGCCTCTCTGACCCTAACCCTGGGTGGTAGGCCTCTCTGACCCTAACCCTGGGTGGTAGGCATCTCTAACCCTAACCCTGGGCGGTAGGCCTCTCTAACCCTAACCCTGGGTGGTAGTCCTCTAACCCTGGATGGTAGACCTCCCTAACCCTGGGTGGTAGGCATCTCTAACCCTAACCCTGGGTGGTAGTCCTCTAACCCTGGATGGTAGACCTCTCTAACCCTAACCCTGGGTGGTAGGCATCTCTAACCCTAACCCTGGGCGGTAGGCCTCTCTAACCCTAACCCTGGGTGGTCAGTATTATCTCTCCTACTCCATATTACTACTTCATCTCCTCCATCACCTCCTCCTTCTACCCATGGAGCCTGTTGCTATGGTGAACAGTGATAGGGGAATTGACAGGAGGATCCACTGACATCAGATTGTATGTGCTGCATAATTACTTTCCCCGTATTTTTCAAGAGGAGAGCAGACTGAATGTGGAAACTTGCTAAGCCCTCTCCTTCTCGTTCTCTTCCTATCTCTCTTGGTCTCTCTCTTACTGTTTCTGATACTCTATACCTCTGTCTGCATGCTGTGTATGGAATCTATAGCAGCAGGATTTCATGCTGCATTTACTATTAATAATTAATATGGCAGTGTGAGAGCCAAAGATCTGAAGTGACGACCAGTAATATTTAAAATCCCCCATTTTGATAATGGCCATGATTACTTATCACAGAGGACATATCCTATTCCAAAGGTATTTGGTTTATAGATGCATTACTTCACAACATTAAAAGTAAAATACATCACTTATTCTTATTCTGAAATGGCTGTGTGGAAGATGTGATAGCTGCTGTTTTTGAGGATGGTTTTACTTGAAATGGTTGTGATATGTGTTTGTCATACCTACTACCTCATTTGAATGCAATGAGATAAGAACATCTGCTAAATGACTAAAATGTAATCAGTCCAAGCATGTCCATGCATACTGCCTTGTGGCCTTATATAATCACATGTAAACAGGCATTTGTGTAATCATTGAGACAGCTGATGTGTTATGTACCAGGTGACTGTGATTACATTGAAAGGAACTGATTAACTTAGAGGGTAGAGGGAGGGAATTCTTAAGAGTACAATGATAGACTCATGATGTTGCATAGAGTCATCATCCTTCACCATACAGTATGTTATGTCATCCTGGTCAGAGCATGCTAATTAACTTTTGTACAGAACACTTCTAAGAGACAGAGACCGTATGTATCAAGTGTCTCAGAGTGACGAGTGCCTATTTATATCAGTTTTGCTTTTTAGATCACAATAAAAAAGGTTATGTGGTCATCCCAGATCAGCACTCCTATTCTGAGATGCTTGATACAAACATCCCTTGAAATGCTGGTGAAAGACTCCCAGATTCTTGTGAAGGATACACATGTGGTTGTTCAAAAGCTCAATGACTTCAAAAGCATCATATTTTCAAGACGTTGTAGTGACTAAATCAGAATAGTCGATACCAAGTGATTGAGGGAGTAAAACTATACATCTCTGGTCATATCTGATGCTGAACAGCACCACCATGTGATGATGGAACAATGTCTGGAGTGGATCACATGATTCTCTAACTTCCTGGTGTTTGTGTTCCCTCCTGTGGTCGAAGGGAATAAGCACATGTGCAAGTTGAATTTGGAAGTATAGCGGCCATAAACATGTTTTTTCTGGACTACCACTAGGTGTCAGGGTAGAATGCTGAGTAAAGCTGTTATCTACAGTATCATGGGTAGGAGGATATTCTTACCATAGATATGTCAATTATGATAGACCTCATATAGACTCTACTGTGTGAACCTGAGTGAGTTTAGTGTATGATCACCTGCTAGTAGCCAAGAAAATAAATAATCTTACCCTAATCCTTCCCTCAGTTCATCATCATAAATTGTAGCAAAGTAGCCTACGAGATATTTTCTTGTATGTCAGTCTCTATCACAGGCGGCTGGTGGCACCTTAATAGGGGAGGACTGAATGGAATGGTGTCGAAACATCAAACACATGGTTTCCTTCTGTTTGATACCATTACATTCACTTAATTCCAGTCACATCATAACATGAATAAGATGTAATTAATCACTTAGGTCATGGCATTATGTGATGTGTGCATTATTGCGGTTGACATATTGCTTGGTGCAGTATCTGTTTTGGGCGGACTACCACTAGGTGTCAGGGTAGTCTGTGGTTGCCATGGTCACGAGCAACCGAGCGCAGCTACGCTGTCTAAAGACATGGAGAAAAGACATCAGCTCATTTACTGCCTTTTTAATTAAATGATGTATGGGATGATTGCATGCACGCATAAACACACACACATAGTTGGTTTCCTTTATTTTGCTTCCTGTCGTGTCCTGCCAGATCAGTGATGATCATGGAGCGAAGGACAGAGACACAGCCAGGGGGAGATTCACATTTGGACAAAATACCGTCCACTCCTCGCCTCCTCCGTCCTCTCCACTCTGTGACTCGGAAACCAATAAGTGGTCGAGGAGAGTGTTAATTCGTTACTAGGCGACCGAAGGAGGCTGCTCCCCTCCTCCATTATCTACTTCGTCAGAGGATGCACAAGAGTATCCGCATGGCAGGTAGCGCGGAAGTGTTTTATAATCCACCACACCCCCTTTGAATCAGCTGTTGTTTTCTCAAAGGAGAAAGTATACAAACATTTAAAATCGTTATGCTACTTATCATTTTATCTATAAAATGTCTTGCACAACTAGCTAAGCATTTTTTTTTATTACTTATTACTTTACACATTTATTACGCGCGAGTGGAGGAGTCTCATTTCCTGCAGGCGCATTTGTTTCCACGTTTCCTCCTCTCCTCGATTACCTTTGACCTTTTTCAAAAAGAGCAGAGGAGAGGACAGAGGACGGATGAGTTAGGAAAACCAAATTGAGAATCTCCTAGGGTCTGTCTTCATATTATCTATGGGTGTCTCATATTTAATGACATTGCCTTAACAACCATGCAACATTGTTTGCTACCATGGAAACTGCTGCCACATAACTAGGAAAAAGCATCTTGTGCGTAATGCTCTCCAATGGGAAGTTAGGACTTTATAAACAATGAATGTTTTGTTTACATAAATATCTGAATAAATGTTCAGCAAGGGTGTGTTGACATGAGGTAAAACAAATGAACAGTTACAACAGAAATAAATGTATCAAAAACATTTTATTCACCAAGTTGAAGATGTACTGTTCACTCTTTTGTAGACTTAAACAAAAAATATAATTACAAAATAGGTAAAGTAAAATACTCTGCCACATACACACAGTTTTGCCTGTTTCTCTCCCATCTGAGAAACAAGATGGTGGTCAGTCGACATCCATGTCATTTGTGGTGTTTCTTACCTGTTTGTTCCCCGGACTTTAATAGATTTCTCATTTAGAATGTGATGTAGACTGGTTCAGTTCTGGAGAAAGATTAGAGGGAAATTGGAAACCACGATGATGAAACAATGGGAATGGAATTGTCTGCATCAGCTGAGAAAGTGTGAGACGTTCGCGTAATGCCCTCTAAAGATAGACATAGGGCAGAGATACTGTATACCACTTGTCAAGATGGCACCCTCGTTTTTACACCCCTCCCCCTCATCTGTCTGTCTGCAGGGCGAGAGGTGTGAGTGTGATCTGGAGCAGCAATCTGTCTGTCTGCGCTTGAGATGCACCCCCTGAGTGGCTGAGGTGGTGGCTGGTGATAAGAGAACTAGCTGTACCTTGTCTCTGAAAACAACAGACTGCTTGATCTACTCATAAACTAGTGTCAAAAACAACCCAGAAATGAACCCTGAGAATCCACCTTTTGTACCTGCTTCAGCTAAGCTGCAGATCCCAACAAATTGAGGAATCAAACATTTGCACCTGCCATCCTTAGCAAACTGTAGCAACAATACCTGTTGTTTGTGCCACATCCTTGGTTTTCTCTGTATATCCCTGTTATTATTTATCCTGTTGCGGTAAGTATCCCTGGAATGATCCAGGGAACTGTTGGAGTAGAGAGGCAGTCCATCTCCAGCCTCACTGGGATGTGGGGACACTGTTTCATCCAGCCTGACATTTCCTAATCCAAATCATGTTTTATGCATGTTTCTGTTTGGCACTGAGAGATGAGGTAGGGGGGCTGTGTTGATATAGGGTATCCGGTGTGGGTGTGCGCGTTTTATATGTGTGTTTGCGTGTGTGGAGTCTGTGGGCCCAGGTTCTGACTGGTAATCATGACTGCAAAACTAGATAAACGTACTCTAATAAAAGTGAGCCTCTCTCCACTCCATGTCTCCACTCTGCCCACGCAGGCCTGCTAAACACACTGTCGTTCAGGCCTAGCCCGCTGGTTGGGCTTCCTGCTCCCATGCTGCTTAGTGGCTGAGAGAGCACCGAGGCCTTCCTGGCCGACACACTCACACCACACGCTGCAACATGCTGATCAGTGTTGTTAGTACAGGGAGATGTGGTTGGCTACAGTAATTGATAGATTTTCTACATGTATTCTGCAGGTGATGGGGTCATATTGGCATTACTCTGATGATGGAGAAATATTCTTAGCTGTAGGGCTCTGTTCATCTACAGTATCACCCACACATTGTGACAGTACATCTGTTATGGTCTCATGCAAAGCCCCCAGTAAAAGTCTGCTCTGTGGGGGGGTTTATCAACAAAGAAGAGTGAAGTGTGGGTGCTCGCTTTATCTCTCTTTCTGTCTCTCTCTCTCTCTCCTGCTGTGTGTTCCTGGGGAGGACCTGGCAGGCAAAGGTCCAGCTGGCTTGGTACCACCCAGCTGGCAGACAGTGCATTGCCATTACCGGGGATCTCCATGACCTTCACAGGTGTCCTGTTACACTCCACTGATGCAGCAGCAGCCCATACCACTCACACACACACACCTGCTCTGGGCAGGCTGATCCTCCTTCACCCTGGCCTGCAGTATTCCCCATAGGGCACTGGGAGAAGGGACAGTGAGACCCAAACTGGGACAGAACCTGTCCTAACCTACCACTGGGCTGGAACCCCAAACACACAAGTCTGTTTATCTCAGGCAGCACACAGTGTGAACACCCAGGCAGGGAGATGGGGGGGGGGGGGGGGGAAGAGTTGTCCTGCTGTAACAACCATGGAACACATTGCTATTATCAGGTGCATTATCCTGAAGCATTTTTTGCAAATGAATAGAAGGGAGGTTGTGCATGTGAGCTGCGACACACACAGCCCCAGCCTAGTTCAATCTAGGGAAGAGGGAGATAGGAAGGATGTTATTAGTGTTACCATTGCATTGATCTGTGTTGCAGAGTAAAAATAAGTCTATAAAAAGCAATAGCCATCCATCACCATTGGGTGGGATTGACTGACCAAGCTGGTCCTTCATAGTTGAAACGGTTGCTTAGCTCCTACATGACCCCTCCATTCACAAATAGACAAACCGATTTTAGCTTTTCCTAGTGTGCTCATTTAGCCCATGTGGTTGAAAACACCATTGATTCTGATGGATTAATGGCTCCATGAAACATACTACAGACCACAGTATAGTTTGTGGCCATTATGTAGTGGTGGGAAGCAATAATGCTAGCCTTGACATTTGGTGCAGCGACATCAAATCACATTTTATTTGTCACATACTCCAAATACAACAGGTGTAGACTTTACTGTAAAATGCTTACTTACGAGCCCTTTCCCAACAATGCAGAGTTAAAAAGTAAGACAAATTTGCAAAAAATGAAATAGGAAATTGTATCAAAATAAAATAACAAGACTATATTCAAGTACTGGTACTGAGTCAATGTGCAGGGGTACGAGGTAGTTGAGGTAATATCTAGGTAGAGGTAAAGGTGACTAGGCAATAAACAGAGTAGCAGCAGCGTATGTGAAGCGTGTGTCAAATCAAATCAAACTTTATTTGTCACGTGCGCCGAATACAACAAGTGTAGACTTTACAGTGAAATGCTTACTTACTACAAGCTCTTAACCAACAGTGCAGTTCAAGAAGAGTTAAGAAAATATTTACCAAGTAGACTAAAATAAAAAAGAACACAATAAGAATAACGAGGCTATATACAGGGGGCACCGGTACCGAGTCAGTATGCGGGGGTACAGGTTAGTTGAGGTAATCTGTACATGTAGGTGGGGGTGAAGTGACTATGCATAGATGATAAACAGTGAGTAGCTGCAGTGAACAAAAGGGAGGGAGGGGGGGTCAATGTAAATTGTGTGTTTTGTGTGTGTGTGTGTTGGGGTGTCTGTGTAATATGTGTGTGTGTGTTGGGGTGTCTGTGTAATATGTGTGTGTGTGTGTGTGTGTGTGGGTAGAGTCCATTAAGTATGCATAGAGCCGGTGCAAGAGAGTCAAATAAAAAAGGGGTCAAGGCAAATAGTCCAGGTAGCCATTTGATTAGATGTTCAGACGTCTTATGGCTAGGGGGTAGAAGCGTTTAAGAAGCCTTTTGGACCTAGACTTGGCGCTGCGGTACCGCTTGCCGTGCGGTAGCAGAAAGAACAGTCTATGACTAGGGTGGCTGGAATCTTTGGCAATTTTCAGGGCCTTCCCCTGGTATAGAGGTCCTGGATGGCAGGAAGCTTGGCCCCAGTGATGTACTTCGCCATGCGTACTACCCTCTGTAGTGCCTTACGGTCGGAGGCCGTGCAGTTGCCATACCAGGCGGTGATGCAACCAGTCAGGATGCTCTCGATGGTGCAGCTGTATAACTTTTTGAGGATCTGAGGACCCATGCCAAGTCTTTTCAGTCTCCTGAGTGGGAATAGGCGTCTTGCCTTCTTCACGACTGTCTTGGTGTTTGGACCATGATAGTTTGTTAGTGATGTGGACACCAAGGAAATTGAAAGTCTCAACCTGCTCCACTACAGCCCCATCAATGAGAATGGGGGTGTGCTCAGCCTTCTTTTTCCTGTAGTCCATGATCATCTCCTTTGTCTTGAACATGTTGAGGGAAAGGTTGTTGTCCTGGTACCACACTGACAGGTCTCTGACCTCCTCCCTATAGGCTGTCTCATCGTTGTCGGTGATCAGGCCTACAACCGTTGTCGTCTGCAAACTTAATGATGGTGTTGGAGTCGTGCTTGGCCACGCAGTCATGGGTGAACAGGGAGTACAGGAGGGGACTAAGCACGCACCCCTGAGGGGCCCCCTTGTTGAGGATCACTGTGGAAGATGTGTTGCCTACCCTTACAACCTGTGGGAGGCCTGTCAGGAAGTCCAGGATCCAGTTGCAGAGTGAGGCGTTTAGTCCCAGGGTCCTTAGCTTAGTGATGAGCTTTGAGGGCACTATGGTGTTGAGCTGTAGTCAATGAATAGCATTCTCACATAGGTGTTCCTTTTGTCCAGGTGAGAAAGGGCAGTGTGGCGTGCAATAGAGAGTGCATCATCTGTGGATCTGTTGGGGCGGTATGCAAATTGGAGTGGGTCTAGGGTTTCTGGGAAGATGGTGTTGTGAGCCATGACCAGCCTTTCAAAGCACTTCATGGCTACAGTTTTGGGTTTTTGCTTGGAAGCAGGAATCAGGAGGATAGAAATATGGTCAGATTTGCCAACTGGTGCGCGATGGGGAGCTTTGTACGTCTCGATGTATGGAGTAAAGGTGGTAAAAATTTTATTTTTATTTATTTAAAAAAAATATATATATATATATTAAATATATATATATATTTATTTTTTTTCTCCCGCTCTCTGGTTGCACATAGAAATGAGGTAAAGCGGATTTAAGTTTCCCTGCATTAAAGTTCCCAGCCACTAGGATTGCTGCCTCTGGATGAGCATTTTCTTGTTTGCTTATTGCCTTATACAGCTCGTTGAGTGTGATCTTAGTGCCAGCATTTGTATGTGGTGGTAAATAGACAGCTATGAAAAATATAGATGAAAACTCTCTTGGTAAATAGTGTGGTCTACAGCTTATCATGAGATACCTCAGGCGAGCAAAACCTTGAGACTTCCTTCATATTACATTTTGAGCACCAACTGCCACCCCTTGTCTTACCGGAGGCAGCTGTTCTGTCTTGACGATGCACGGAAAACACAGCCATCTGTGTATTATCCATGTCGTCATTCAGCCAGGACTCGGTTAAACATAAGATATTACAGTTTTTAATGTCCCGTTGGTAGGATAGTCTTGAACGGAGCTCATCCAGTTTATTCTCCACTGATGCACGTTGGCCAATAGGACGGATGGTAGAGGAGGGTTACCCACTCTCCTACGAATTCTCACAAGGCACCCGGACCTGCCTCCCCTGTATCGGCATCTCTTCTTGACGAGGGAACAGCGTGTGCAGCCTGAGGCAAGGAACAGAGTGCAAGCTTTTTTTCTTAAATCATCAATACCCTGTAGTCGCATCATGCAGCCCATATATCTTTTGATTTCTAAGGCATTCTAAGGTTTGTATCATTCACAACTGAAGTTGACAAATAACTCTAAATCTAGCATATAGGACATGTTTCATATGATTTTACGCTCAACCTAGCCACTTCATATGCGCACTCACTCCAGAATGCAGCAAAATATCCTTTCTATTTCATTCAGCTAAGTTCAATTATACTTCTTCTTACTATGCAATCATACAATGGCACGGGACTTATAAACGTATCTAGTCTCATTCTGTTCTGAAATAAACATTTCTTCATATCATAAAGATTCTTCAGCCCTGCCTAAAATAAATAATGGATTTATTGTGATGGTGTATATTCAATTGATTTATTCAACTTTTTTAAATGTAGATGTTCCAAAGGCGCGCATCAGCGGCTTGTATAAGTGGAGGCCTGGAGATGCTAAACATGTTTATGTTAACGGTAAATTACCGTGACACCTGCAGTCTTTTGCATGACAATAACCGGCTGACAAAATGTCATGACCGTCACAGCCCTAGTTGGGGTGGTATACAAATTGGAGTGGGTCCAGAATTCTGGGATGATGGCATTGATGTGAGCCATGACCAGCCTTTCAAAGCATTTTATGGTTACAGATATGATTGCTACAGGGCGATAGGCATTTAGACAGGTTACCTTAGCGTTCTTGGGCAAAGGGACAATGCTAGTCTGCTTGAAACATGTAGGTATTACAGACTGTGTCAGGGAGAGGTTGAAAATGTCAGTGAAGACACTTGGCAGCTGGTCAGTGCATGCTCTGTGTATGCTTCCTGGTAATCCGTCTGGCCCTGCGGCCTTGTGAATGTTTACTTGTTTAAAGGTCCTACTCACAGCCTGATGCTACCTGAGCCTGATGGGCCATGCATTTTATGAGCCATACATTAAAGAACTTTTAATGAGCCCAAGCCCAAAAATGCCCAAATGATTGTGCCGTTATCCAATACATACAGTGCATTTGGAAAGAATTCAGACTCCTTGACTTTTTCCACATTTTGTTACGTTACAGCCTTGTTCTAAAATGGAGTAAATAGTTTTCCCTCATCAATCTTCACACAATATACCATAATGACTAAGTAAAAACAGGTTTTTAGAAATCTTTGCAAATGTATTACAAATAAATTTAAAAAATATCACATTTACATTAGTATTCAGACCCTTTACTCAGTACTTTGTTGATGCACCTTTGGCAGCGATTACAGCTTTGAGTCTTCTTGGGTATAACGCTACAAGCTTGGCACACCTGTATTTGGGAAGTTTCTCCCATTCTTCTCAGCAGATCCTCTCAAGCTCTGTCAGGTTGGATGGGGAGCGTCACTGTACAGCTATTTCCAGGTCTCTCCAGAGAAGTTAGATCGGGTTCAAGTCCGGACTCTGGCTGGGACACTCAAGGACATTCGAAGCCACTCCTGTCTTGGCTGTGTGCTTAGGGTCGTTCTCCTGTTGGAAGGTGAACCTTCGCCCCAGTCTGACAACCTGCTGCAGATCGCTCAGGACTTTATCAAGGATCTCTCTGTACTTTGCTCCGTTAAACTATCCCTCAAGCCTGACTAGTTTCCCAATCCCTGCCGCTGAAAAACATTCCCACAGCATAATGCTTGCCATCACCATGCTTCACCATAGGGATGGTGCCAGGTTTCCTCCAGATGTGACGCTTGACATTCAGGCCAAAGAGTTCAATCTTTGTTTCATCAGGCCATAGAATCTTATTTTTTGTGTGCCTTTTGGCAAACTCCAAGCGGGCTGCCATGTGCCTTTTACTGAGGAGTAGCTTCTGTCCGGCCACTCTACCATAAAAACCTGATTGGTGGAGTGCTGCAGAGATGGTTGTCCTTCTGGAGGGTTCTCCGATCATCACAGAGGAACTCTGGAGCTTTGTCAGAGCTTGTTCACCTCCCTGACCAAGGCCCTTCTCCCCCAGTTGTTCAGTTTGGCCGGGAGGCCAGCTCTAGGAAGAGTCTTGGTGCTTCCAATCTTCTTCCGTTTAAGAATGATGGAGACCACTGTGTTCTTGGGGACCTTCAATCAGGGGCGGAAATCACGGAGGGGACGGGGGGACACGACCCCCCCCATCCTGGGAAAAATATGATTTGTCCCCCCCAATATATCACTGAAACATAACTATGTAATTTAAATAATATTAATAATACGCAATGAAAGCAATTGTGCTGATTATAGACACTTAATAGCGCGTTTTTAAGTTTCAAATGATTGCGACCCCCCCCCCCACCCTTTGCCTCACAATGGTTTGATCCACTGCCAGTTCCTTAGCTTACTAGGGAACGTAGAGGTCGTATCTACTGTCTGAAAGGCACTCAATGGACGTAACTGACGTGAGATTAATCCAGTCAATCGCGCACACACACTAGCTGAATATGCAGAGCTAGCGCGCAAATATTAACTATTAAGCTAGCTAGTACCTATTCCATTTATGTGGCGTCGTCAAAGATGGAATCTTTGCTATCGTCAATTTATTCCAAGATCAGCATGCATGTAAGTTAGTGCTTCAAAGTCCCTGTGATAAGGTTAGCGATAAACTGAACAGAACTACACTCTCTTCTACCATTGTTTTAAATATATTTAATGGTCTCGTTGCAAAAGCTAAATTGTCGCAAGGGAACTTTTATTTATATATTTTATTTCACCTTTATTTAACCCGGGTAGCAAAGATTATAGCAAACACCACTGAATTGGTGCTCGCTAGCTTTGCAAATTCAGCTATTGTTAGAAGCCAGCCAATATGAAACAAACGATAAAAATTACAAAAGGTTGCAGCATATGTTGTGTAAATGGTGAACTCATACAGCTGTCAACTCTTGTCACTGCAATCCGTTTCACATTTGCTAGCTACCTTTTAGATCGAAGCCCATATAGAATGATAGAAGATAAGATGATAGAAGCCCATCTCCTACTGTAAATAACCTACATACTGTGTGTGTGTAGCCAACCAGGTAGAAAAATGGCAGAAAAAAGACGGACATCAGAGTATTTTTCAGTACACCAAAACGCAAAGTAAGAACCCTAGTAGCCTAATATCTCAAAGACTAGTTGATAAAATGTTCATAAGAAAGAAATGAAATTCTAATGGAAATGTTTCACAATGATGTCATTAGGCAGAGCAGGCAACAGATGGCACACAGACAGCAGAGTTGGGGACAGATATGCAGGGACAGACTGGCAGAGACAGGGAGTCTCAGGTAAGTTTGTTGAGTCTTTGTTTGGCAACATTATGAAAGGTTCTCAATGTTTTTTACTTGTAAAATAGGAACATAATTGGAAAATGCCATGGATACCCCCACTCTCAACTTAAACTGGTGACTGAACTAAGATTTGTTAAAGGCAATGGTATTGCTGTTGTGAGTAGTTGTGTAGTTTTGGGTACCGGTAGTTAGGAGTACGGCAAACACCTTATTTCTTTGGTTCCTCAATATACATTTACCATATTAAACGTAGGCTATGTGTTACAGCACTACTTTTGGTGTCCCCCTCAGGAATTGCTCTTGAGAAAATGTAATGTAATTGTCCCCTCCAAAGTTGATATCAGATTTTCGCCCCTGCCTTCAATGCTGCAGACATTTTTGGTACCCTTCCCCAGGTCTGTGCCTCGACACAATCCTGTCTCGGCACTCTACGGGCAATTCCTTCAACCTCATGGCTTGGTTTTTGCTCTGACATGCACTGTCAACTGTGGGACCTTATATAGACCGGTGTGTGGCTTTCCAAATCATGTCCAATCAATTGAATTTACCACAGGTGGACTCCAATTAAGTTGTAGCAACATCTCAAGGATGATCAATGGAAACAGGATGCACCTGAGCTGAATTTTGGGTCTCATAGTAACAGACGAATCTCAACATCAACTGTTCAGAGGAGACTGTGTGAATCAGGCAAACTACTACTAAAGCACACCAATGAGCTCAATTTCGAGTCTCATAGGAAAGGGTCTGGTATTTCTGTTTTTTCTTTTTAATACATTTGCAAACATTTAAGAAAAACTTTTTTCACTTTGTCATTATGGTGTATTGTGTGTAGATTGATGAGGGGAAAAAGTTTATTTAATCCACTTTAGAATAAGGCTGTAATGTAACAAAATGTGGAAAAAGGTAAGTGGTCTGAATGCACTGTATATGATATAGGCTACTGCACATTACGCACGACAGAAAAACAGAAAAGCCCATAGATTTAACTAGTTATATGCTCTCTTGGGTAAATAGATCAAACTAGCTCCAGTAGGCTAATCTTGTGTGCACTGTTACTGTATTGTATTATACTTAATTATATGGACTGGAATTATGCACATCGTTCAAACCATGATAACGCAGGGAGAGAACATGCGATTCTGGTGCAAATTTACACGTAGAGGCTAGCGAATGTGATTTAATTTTGAAATATAATACAGCCTATTTGTATAATTAATAGTGGGACGCGTGTATACCTTTCATAATATTTCCCCTAATGTTATTAGCCTACCTCTTTCTCTATTGCTTCATTCCTTCCTCTCTTTCAACAGTTAAATTAATAAAGTTTTGTTGTCCTTATATTCATCATTCTAATGACATCCTTGAATAATATAGGACTAGAATTAGATGCAGAAGGCTTTTGCTTTCGCTGGTTTGTCACATTTCTTGATCTCTGTCTGAAGCTTCAGACAAACCCAATCTAAATATTACTTTTGGCTGTGATGACCAGCACCTTGTGTTGTTGGACAGACAATACCACAGTCTCCTTGACCTCGTGTTCCTTATGGTAGAAAAATGCTCTCTGATTAGAAGTGGAGGACAGGGCAAATAGACTGTATAAGTCAAGACGTAACAGTCATTTTCAGTAAAAAACACAGACATTTGTCACACAGTAGAAGCTTTGTGGACTTTTCATGCATGTGCCTGCTCTGTGCCCCCCTCCCCCCAGTCACATCAGACAATTAACACTGGGTAGCAGCCAACACTCCCATTGTTTTCCTGTTGAAAGTGACACACACACACACAGTTGTAAAGCTGAGAGATGTAGTACTCAGCTTGAAATAAGGAAGCCTCTGTTTGTACAAATCCCTCCCATGCACACTCTGAAACTGCCTCTTGGGTCTCTGCCACCACCCCATTACTGCTGATTAGGTTTCTGCTGGATAATATTTGCATGTACAATTCATGCTCTAATGAAAGTGCATGCAGATTCCAGCTGAATCCTCCTCCGGCTGCTGTACTTGGAAGTAATTAGAAGCTACAGTGCCTAGTGAAAGTCTACACACCCCTTGCACAGTTTTCACATTTTTTCTGCCTTAAAATTAAATCTAAAAAGGGATTACATTTAATTCTGTGTTGTAGAGTAAAAATAAGTCCTATAAAAAGCAATAGCCATCCATCACCATGGGGGGGATTGACTGACCAAGCTGGTCCTATATTGTTGAAATGATTGCTTAGCTCCTACATGACCCCTCCATTAAAAAATAGACAACAAATTTAGCTTTTCCTAGTGTGCTCATTTAGACCACAGTACATCACATATGAAGTGGCATCGACAGAGAGGGCTGCCTCGCTTCTCGCTCTTAGGAAACTTTCAGTATTTGTTTTTTTATGTATTACATTATTAGTCCAGAACATTTTTTGTGTTATTACATACAGCCGGGAAGAACTATTGGATATCAGAGCGGCGGTAACTCACCAGCATTACGACCAGGAATACGACTTTCCCAAAGCGGATTCTTTGTTCGCAACCCCAGGGCGATTGAATTGATTCCAGAAGCCGACCCAAAACAACACCTGGCGAAGGGGAGGTACTCGGAGCAGTCTTCTCTGTCCGACTTAGGAGTTACGCACACCACGCATCGCTTCCGAGTATATTATTCGCACATGTTCAGTCTCTGGATAATAAAGTTGACGAGCTCAGGGCGAGGGCTTCTTTCCAGCAAGACATCAGGGATTGTAACATACTCTGTTTCACGGAAACATGGCTCTCTCGGGATATACTGTCTGAGTTAGTCCAGCCAATTGGGTTCTCAGTTCATCGCACAGACGGGAATAAATATCTCTCCGGGAAGATGGAGGGCAGGGGTGTATGTTTCCTGATTAACAACTCATGGTCTATTTGTGATAACATACAGGAACTCAAGGTCTTTTGTTCACCCAACCTAGAATACCTCTCAATCAAATTAGACCACTTAAACCAATTGGACCAATTAAAATTCACTGGACTTTATGCAAACTGGAAACCACATATCCTGAGGCTGCATTTATTGTGGCTGGGGATTTTAACAAAGCAAATTTGAGGAAAAGGCTGCCAAAGTTCTATCAACATATTGACTGTAGTACTCAAGCTGCTAAAACACTCGACCACTGTTACTCCAACTTAACAGGTTGCTTACAAGGCCCCCCTCCTTTCAGCAAATCTGACCACGACTCCATTTTGCTCCTCCCTCCCTATTGGCAGAAACTCAAACAGGAAGTACCCGTGCTAAGGACTATCCAAAGCTGGTCTGACCAATTGGAATCCACGCTTCAAGATGGTTTTGATCATGCGGCCTGAGATATGTTCCGGGTAGCTTCAGAGAATAACATCAACGTATATACTGACACGGTGACTGAGTTTATCAGGAAGTGTATGGGAGATGTTGTACCCACTGTGACTATTAAAACCTACCTTAACCAGAAACCGTGGATAGATGGCAGCATTTGCGCAAAACTGAAAGCGCGAATCACTGCATTTAATCATGGCAAGGTGACTGGGAACATGGCAGAATACAAACAGTGTAGTTATTCCCTCCGCATGTCAATCAAATGGGCAAAACGTCAGTATAGAGACGAAGTGAAGTTGCAATTCAACGGCTCAGACATGAGATGTATGTTGCAAGGTCTACAGACAATCACGGACTACAAAAGGAAAAACCAGCCACGTTGTGGACACTGACGTCTTACTTCTGGATAAGCTTTGAGGATAACACAGTGCCACTGACGTGGCCCGCTAACAAGGACTGTGGGCTCTCCTCCGACATGAGTAAGACATTCAAGTGTGTTAACCCTCACAAGGTTGCCAGCCCAGACGGCATCCCTATCCGTGTCCTCAGAGGATGCGCAGACCAGCTAGCTGGTGTGTTTATGGACATATTCAATCTCTCCCTATCCCAGTCTGCTGTCCCCACATGCTTCAAAATGGCCACCATTGTTCCTGTACCCAAGAAAGCAAAGGTAACTGAACTAAATGACTATCGCCCCGTAGCACTCACTTCTGTCATCATGAAGTGCTTTGAAAGACTAGTCAAGGATCATATCACCTCTACCTTACCTGTCATCCTAGACCCACTCCAATTTGCTTACCGCCCCAATAGATCCACAGACGATGCAATCGCATCACACTGCACACTGCCCTATCCCATCTGGATAAGAGGAATACCTATGTAAGAATGCTGTTCATTGACCATAGCTCAGCATTCAACACCATAGTACCCTCCAAGCTCATCATTTGGCTTGAGTCCCTGGGTCTGACCCCCGCCCTGTGCTACTGGGTCTTGAGCTTCCTGATGGGCCACCCCCAGGTGGTGAAGGTAGGAAACACTGGGGCCCTACAAGGGTGTGTGCTCAGGCCTCTCCTGTACTCCCTGTTCATCCATGACTGAGTGGCCAAGCACGTCTCCAACTCAATCATCAAGTTTGCAGACGACACAACAGTAGTAGGCTTGATTACCAACAATGACGAGACCGCCTACAGGGAGGAGGTGAGGGCTCTGGGAGTGTGGTGCCAGGAAAATAACCTCTCACTCAACGTCAACAAAACAAAGGAGATGATCGTGAACTTCAGAAAACAGCAGAGAGAGCACCCCACTATCCACATTGACGGGACCGCAGTGGAGAAGGTGGAAAGCTTAAAGTTCCTCGGCGTACACATCACTGACAAACTGAAATGGTCCACCCACACAGACAGTGTGGTGAAGAAGGCGCAACAATGTCTCTTCAACCTAAGGAAGCCGAAGAAATTTGGCTTGCACATAAAACCCTCACAAACTTTTACAGATGCACAATTGAAAGCATCCTTTCGGGCTGTATCACCTCTTGGTATGGCAACTGCACCGCCCGCAACTGCAGGGCTCTCCAGAGGGTGGTGCGGTCTGCCCAACACATCACCGGGGGCAAACTACCTGCCCTCCAGGACACCTACAGCACCCGATGTCACAGGAAGCCCAAAAAGATCATCAAGGACATCAACCATCCAAGCCACTGCCTGTTGACCTCGCTATCATCCAGAAGGCGAGGTGCATCAAAGCTGGGACAGAGAGACTGAAAAACAGCTTCTATCTCAAGGCCATCAGACTGTTAAACAGCCATCACTAGCACATAGAGGCTGCTACCTATATACATAGACTTGAAATCACTGGCCACTTTAATAAACGGAACATTAGTCACTTTAATAATGTTTACATGTCTTTCATATGTATATACTGTATTCTATACTTTTCTACTGTATCTTAGTCTATGCCGCTCTGATATTGCTCGTCCATATATTTATATGTTCTTAATGCCATTCCTTTACTTAGATTTGTGTGTATTGGGTGTACAGCCGTGGCAAAAAGTTTTGAGAATGACACAAATATACATTTTCACAAAGTCTGCTGCCTCAGTTTGTATCATAGCAATTTGCATATACTCCAGAATGTTATGAAGAGTGATCAGATGAATTGCAATTAATTGCAAAGTCCCTATTTGGCATGCAAATGAACTGAATCCCCCCTAAATATTTCCACCTCCACAAAAGGACCAGCTGACATCATGTCAGTGATTCTCTCGTTAACCTCTCTGGGCTAGGTGGGACGTTAGCGTCCCACTCTATTCAACAGCCAGTGGAATCGCGTGGCGCGAAATACAAATACCTCAAAAATGCTATAACTTCAATTTTTCCAACATATGACTATTTTACACCATTTGAAAGATAAGACTCTCGTTAATTCAACCACGTTGTCCGATTTTCAAAAAGGCTTTACAGCGAAAGCAAAACATTAGATTATGTCAGGAGAGTACCCAGCCAAAAATAATCACACAGCCATTTTCAAAGCAAGCATATATGTCACAAAAACCCAAACCACAGCTAAATGCAGCACTAACCTTTGATGATCTTCATCGGATGACACTCCTAGGACATTATGTCATACAATACATGCATGTTTTGTTCAATCAAATTTATATTTATATCAAAAAACAGCTTTTTACATTAGCATGTGATGTTCAGAACTAGCATTCCCACTGCAAACTTCCAGTGAATTTACTACATTACTTATGATAAACGTTGACAAAATACATAACAATTATTTTAAGAATTATAGATACAGAACTCCTTTATGCAAACGCTATGTCAGATTTTAAAATAGCTTTTCGGCGAAAGCACATTTTGCAATATTCTGAGTAGATAGCTCGGCCATCACAGGCTAGCTAATTTGACACCCAAGTTTGGGGCAACCTAACCTCAGAATTACTATTAGAAAAATTGGATTATCTTTGCTGTTCTTCGTCAGAATGCACTCCCAGGACTTCTACTTCAACAACAAATGTTGTTTTGGTTCCAAATCATCCATAGTTATATCCAAATACCTCCGTTTTGTTCGTGCGTTCAGGTCACTATCCGAAGGGTAACGCGCGAGCACATTTCGTGACAGAAATTTCAAAATATTCCATTACCGTACTTAGAAGCATGTCAAACGCTGTTTAAAATCAATTTTTATGCTATTTTTCTCGTAAACGATAATATTCCAACCGGACAACGTTGTATTCATTCAAAGACTGAAAGAAAAAAATGGAGAAGTCTCGTGAACGCGCATCTCAGTCTCACTGTCTCCAGGCAGGCCACTTACAAACTCTGCTGCTGTACTTTGCCCAGAGACAGCAGACACCCCATTCCACTTTCTGGCGGCTTTAGAGAGCCAATGGAAGCCTTAGAAAGTGTCACGTAACAGCACAGATGCTGTATTTTCGATAGAGATGCAACAGAAGGACAACAAATTGTCAGACAGGGCACTTCCTGCATAGAATCTTCTCAGGTTTTGGCCTGCCATATGAGTTCTGTTATACTCACAGACACCATTCAAACAGTTTTAGAAACTTTAGAGTGTTTTCTATCCAAATCAATAAATTATATGCATATTCAAGTTTCTGGGCAGGAGTAGTAACCAGATTAAATCGGGTACATTTTTTTATCCGGCCGTGAAAATACTGCCCCCTAGCCCAGACAGGTTAACAAAATGTGTGAGTTGACGAGGACAAGGCTGGAGATCACTCTGTCATGCTGATTGAGTTCGAATAAAAGACTGGAAGCTTCAAAAGGAGGGTGGTGCTTGGAATCATTGTTCTTCCTCTGTCAAACATCGTTACCTGCAAGGAAACACGTGCCGTCATCATTGCTTTGCACAAAAAGGGCTTCACAGGCAAGGATATTGCTGCCAGTAAGATTGCACCTAAAACAACCATTTATCGGATCATCAAGAACTTCAAGGAGAACGGTTCAATTGTTGTGAAGAAAGCTTCAGGGCGCCCAAGAAAGTCCAGCAAGCGTCAGGACTGTCTCCTAAATTTGATTCAGCTGTGGGATCGGGGCACCACCAGTACAGAGCTTGCTCGGGAATGGCAACAGGCAGGTGTGAGTGCATCTGCACACACAGTGAGGTGAAGACTTTTGGAGGATGGCTTGGTGTCAAGAAGGGCAGCAAAGAAGCCACTTCTCTCCAGGAAAAACATCAGGGACAGACTGATATTCTGCAAAAGGTACAGACTGCTGAGGACTGGGGTAAAGTCATTTTCTCTGAATCCCCTTTCCGATTGTTTGGGGCATCCGGAAAAAAGCTTGTCCAGAGAAGACAAGGTGAGCGCTACCATCAGTCCTGTGTCGTGCCAACAGTAAAGCATCCTGAGACCATTCATGTGTGGGGTTGCTTCTCAGCCAAGGGAGTGGGCTCACTCACAATTTTGCAAAAGAACACATCCATGAATAAAGAATGGTACCAACACATTCTCTGAGAGCAACTTCTCCCAATCATCCAGGAACAGTTTGGTGACGAACAATGCCTTTTCCAGCATGATGTGGCTCGGGGAACAAAACATCGATATTTTGGGTCCATGGCCAGGGAACTCCCCAGACCTTAATCCCATTGAGAATTTGTGGTCAATCCTCAAGAGGCGGGTGGACAAACAAAAATCCACAAATTCTGACAAACTCCAAGCATTGATTGTGCAAGAATGGGCTGCCATCAGTCAGGATGTGGCCCAGAAGCTAATTGACAGCATGCCAGGGCGGATTGCAAAGGTCTTGAAAAAGAAGGGTCAAAATGCAAATTTTGACTCTCTGCATCAATTTCATGTAATTGTCAAAAAAAGCCTTTGACACTTATGAAATGCTTGTAATTATACTTCAGTATTCCATAGTGTCGTGTCTTTGGGGTACCATTACACTGAAGATATGTTTATCAATTAGCTCCCTGTAATTATCATCACACGATTAAACTGATTAATCGTTTAATTGTAATTAACTAGGAGATCGGGGCACCAAGGAGAATATTCAGATTACAAAGCTATAATTTTCCTAATATAACTTTCCTGTACTATAATATTATATTCTATTATAGTATAGGCCGATTATCTTCTGGTTTAAATGGTGTATTTTACCTCTAGTCCAGTCTCATTCCAAACGTTGTAAATTGTTGTATCTGCACGAACCCAGTCTTTACTAAAATCATCCATACATCAATTGTCTTAAAATCATGTATTTACTACACTAAGTAATTAACAGAAAAACATACAAACAGTAATTATCGTCACAAAGGATTGGTAGAGGAATGTGCCCTTGTGGGCTAAACAGGCAGGTCGGCCTGTTGAACAATGGGTCATAAACGGTCAACTGAGAAGTTACAGAGTTCATTAATATTAACAATTGACAATTGAAGGCTCACTCATTCGGGAACAATTGCAATCAATATATATTTACGCTCATGTGTCGTCGTGATCCTTGTTCGAGAGTTCTGTTCTGTTGGGGAGTTTTGTCCGCGTTCTCTCTCTCTCTCTCTCTCTCGGTTAGAATGGATCTTTCAGAGCGACATTCATTAATGTCGTCATCGAATGGTTGTTTCGTTGGTCTTCGCGTTCAATGATATAATTTACTTAGCTGCAGACTAATAATTAATATCAAAGACTTGTTCTTATTCTGTCAGTCTCGATAGTCTAAAAGTTAACCACGTGGTATAGTTCACTTTCAGTAGAGTACTTGGATGGTCAAACCTCTGGCCATAGAGTGTAGGCCTGGTCTGAAGAAATGTAAATCAGGGGGTGTTTTATAGTGCCCATAGAACAGGCTTGTCAAATGACGCCTGGTCCTGTATGGGTCCCTGGGGGCGTGCCTATGACTGAGTTAGATTTGGTTACAGAAATACAATTCTATCACATTACATCAGTACAATAGCATCTCAATGTCTTACAAAAGCTTTATCCTTATTAATACATTCCATACACCCATATGATGCAAGTCTTAACCTCTTGGGGCTAGGTGGGACGCTAGCGTGCCACCCGTGGTGCACTCCATCAACAGCAGGTGCATTTCAAGAGCGGCAAATTTGAATCCAAATAAATGTCAAAATTCAAATTTTTCAAAAATACAACTATGTTACACCATTTGAAAGATAAACATCTCCTTAATCTAACCACGTTTTACGATTTCAAAAAGGTTTTACGGCGAAAGCATAAATTTAGAGTATGTTAGGACAGTACATTTACAAGAGTTGTGTGTAATGTTTTGTCAAGTCAAAGACAGGGTCACCAAAACCATAAAACCAGCTAAAATGATACACTAACCTTTTACAATCTCCATCAGATGACACTCCTAGGACATTATGTTAGACAATGCATGCATTTTTAGTTCTATCAAGTTCATATTTATATACAAAAACAGCGTTTTACTATGGCATTGATGTTGAGGAAATCGTTTCCCTCCAATAACCGGCAGTCAAGTCAGCGTCACAAATTAAATAATTAAAATTAGAAAACATTGGTAAAATATTATATTGTCATTTAAAGAATTATAGATTTACATCTTTTGAACGCAATCAACTTGCCAGATTTAAAAATAACCTTACTGGGAAATCACACTTTGCAATAATCTGAGCACTGTGCCCAGAAAAATACGCGTTGCGATACAGACTAGACGTCATGTTGGGGAGATCTAAAATCGAAAATACTATGTAAATAATCCATTACCTTTGATTCTCTTCATCAGATGTCACTTCCAGGTATCACAGGTCCATAACGAATGTAGTTTTGTTCAAAAAAGCTCATCATTTATGTCCAAAAATCTCCGTCTCGTTAGCACATGATGTAAGCCAGCCGGACTTCTCGTCATGAACGAGGGGAAAAAATATATTTCCGTTCGTTCAAACATGTCAAACGTTGTATAGCATAAATCATTAGGGCCTTTTTTAACCAGAACATGAATAATATTCAAGGTGGACGAATGCATAGCCTTTTATAACGTATTGGAACGAGGGTACACAACATGAAGTAGCGCGCCAGGTGTCTAATGGGACATCACCGTTCCATGGCTCTTGTTCGGTCAGATCTCCCTCCAGAAGACTCAAAACACTTTGTAAAGGCTGGTGACATCTAGTGGAAGCAATAGGAAGTGCCAAAATATTCCTAAACCCCTGTGTTTTTCAATGGGATAGGTTTAAACTCAATACAACACATCAGGTATCCACTTCCTGTCAGAAAATGTCTCAGGGTTTTGCCTGCCAAATGAGTTCTGTTATACTCACAGACACCATTCAAACAGTTTTGGAAACTTTAGAGTGTTTTCTATCCATATATAATAAGTATATGCATATTCTAGTTACTGGGTAGGATTAGTAACCAGATTAAATCGGGTACATTTTTTTTATCCAGACGTGCAAATGCTGCCCCCTAGACCCAACAGGTTAAGCTGATGCTATTATATAAACAGTTTTATGGTAATATGGCTATATTGTCTCTTCTGAGTATCACAAAATTGTACCAAGCGGATCAGTTCGTAGCTGGATTCTTCACCAATCTTCCATACCTTCTCCAGCACACACAAAATGTCGCTTGGCTCTCCAATTCTATGAGTTGGAAGAATTTCCTGTGTCTCTCTATGGGCCATGTGGCCAGAGACTCTCCTGGAATTTTAGAGTTTTTACAACCCTTTACACACAGGGTGGATTGGGGGGGAGTCAACTGTCCTCCCTGTACCAAAAGAGGCCAACGTCATGACAATAGTAACATCTGACAAAAAATATCTAAAGACACTGAAGCAGCAGACTTTGTGGAAATTAATATTTGTCATTCTCAAAACTTTTGGCCATGACTTTATGTTGTGAAATTGTTAGATATTATTTGTTAGCTATTACTGCACTGTAAGAGCTAGAAACACAAGCATTTTGCTACACCCGCAAAAACATCTGCTAAACACGTGTATGTGACCAATAAAATTTGATTTGATTTGGTGCGACGCCTTATGTTGCTGAATGACCCTAGTCTGTCACATGTCTTGATCTATGAAGCCCCACAAAAACCCAAACTAAATCCTACTCTTGGCTGTGATGACAAACACCTTGTGTTGTTGGACAGACATTACCACAGTTTCCTTGACCTCGTGTTCCTTTTGGCAGATAGAATCTATCTGATGAGAAGTGGAGGACAGGGCTGGGTGCAAATAGACTGCAGATGTATAAGTCAAGACATAAGAGTCATTTTCAGTAAAAAGCACACAGACGTTTGTCACACAGTAGAAGCTTTGAGGACTTTTTATGCATGTGCCCCCCCATTCTCCCCCCTTTTTGAGGAGTGCACCATAAAAGTGTGAATGAGATTTGAATGTCAGTCAGGGTGCTGCTCCTCGAACTGAACACAGTCACATCAGACCCAATCAATACTGGGAAGCAGCCAATGCCCCCATTCACTTCCTGTTGAACACACACATGTGCGAGCACACACACACACACACACACACACACACACACACAGTTGTAAAGCTGAGAGATGTAGTACTCAGCCTGAAATAAGGAAGCCTCTGTTTGTACAAATCCCTCACAGGCACACTCTGAAACTGCCTCTTGGGTCTCTGCCACCACTCCATCACTGCCGATTTAGGTTTCTGCTGGATAATATTTGCATGTACAATTTATGCACTAATGAAAGCGCATGCAGAATCCAGCTAAATCCTCCTCCGGCTGCTGTACTTGGTGGTAATTAGAGGCATATGACATCTAGCTACAGTGCCTAGTGAAAGTCTACACACCCCTTGCACAGTTTTCACATTTTGTTGCCTTAAAATGTAATCTAAAAAATTCAATTCGATTTTTTTTCTACTGATCTACATAAACTACTCCACATGTTAAAATAGAGATAATAGAACATTTTCTAATTTAATAAAAAATAGAAACAATGATGTCTTGATTGCATTAGTACTTGGTTGAAGCACGTTTGGCAGTGATTACAAATGTGAATACTTTTGGTTTATACTGCCAACTTTGCACAACTCTTAGGGAAACAGATATGCATTGTTTTTATCAAAATTGCTCAAGCTCAGTACATTTGGTTGGAGATTATTGATGGCCAGCAATTGATGGACAGCAATATTCAAACCTTCTCAAATTTTCAAGTAGGACTGAAACTGGACCCCTCAGGAACACTTAAGACTGCTTGGAAAGCCATTCTGGTGTGTCTTTGGCATAAAAAATATGTGTAATGGTTTGGTTGAAATATAGAACTCTATTCGGTTAGGTATTCAGAAGACTACAACAGGTTTTCCTCTAACTTTTTACCTCGGCTTTGCTACTTTCATATTTTTTGATCCTGACAAACTGCCAGTGACCAAGGGTTGAAACCAGTTCAGGGAACAGAATCGAAAACCGGAAAATAAACAAAATTATTTGAGGTACAGAACCCAAACTGGAAACGAAAGTGATCTACACTGTTCTGGAACAGAACTGTTGTTTTAAAAGCATGGGAACCAGTTAATAACATTATTTTATGCTCCGGGCATTTCTTTCCAGTCCCACAAAAATCACAAAAAAGTGCCTATGCAAAGCCCTCACTCTTTAGGCCTACCTGTAGGAGAAAAAAAACTCTGTATCCCTGACAAGAGTAGCCAAACGGTGTTTAGTATGCCCAGTGGCTCAGCAAGCACGGAGAGGATATTCTCCGCTGCTGGCCTGCTCTCCAGGCACCATTACATGAGCCTGAAGCCGCAGACTCTGTCCAAACTCGTTTCTAAAAATGTATTCAAAGGCACTGTAGACTGAGCTTAATAAGGCATTTTTCGTTAAATTTGTATTTATTTCTAACTACAGTAAGTCTCACAGCTTATATGCACAATTTATAGACTAATGATTTAATACAACGAAATGTTGTTTAAATGCTGAGCGCTTAACATCCCTGACTTCCTACCAGCCTTGTGTGTCGCACTCGCAAATGCTTCACAATGTATTACTTTGTAGGCTATAATTGAAATAATATAGCCTGAATAATTCATTTTCTTAGGGTCTCTGTCTGGCTCCTGACCTATTTAGTGTTTCTATGCTGTTTAATGTGACTTTAGCCTATTTGAAATAATGAGCGCTTCTTTAAATTCACCTTTTACATGTTTAAAAAAAGAAAACTTCAAATCATATGGTTTGGTTTCAATACTACAAAACAAAATGGTAGGTTCAGGTAGTCACAACAATGGATGGGTGTTGGGTAAATTGAGATTTTAATGAATGGAGCGAATTTTTCTTCCTGTGAATTAGTTTTTTTTGTGGAGCGGTTGGAAAGGAGGTGGAGTGCTGGAGCTGAAGCAGAACTCCATGCGCAATGAGCGGGATTTCCGACCGCTCAACTCCACTCACATACTCTGCTCTGCACACACACACTTTTTCGCTATCTAGCTAGTTACCCAACGTTTGCTCTGGTCCAACGTTAAACCAACTCGGAAGTTCAAAGACATTCAAAGTTCCTTCAAAGAAGCCGCTCCTCTGTTGGTATAATTCTGTGGGCCAAATTCAGATAATACATGTCATAACAAGATGCCCAGCGCTTCAAGGCAAGCTTCTTCCATCCTCTCTCCTCCCCCTCAAAATGTATGTTGCATCTCGCACTCTACACTTTGAGACTGTGTGTGTTTGTCTTTCATTATGGTTAAACCACGCTGTTACTGAAAAATACAATTAGCTCTTAATGACTTTACTATACAGATTAAATACCTAACCCACTCCATAGCAAGCTGCTTTATCCGCACTGATTGGTGAATTCATTTAATGTTGTATTTTTTAAAAATTATGATTTCAGAGATTTAAAAAGGAACAGAAAACATAAATCTGTACTTTATTTGGTTCGAACCAGTTCAAAACTTTATTTTGCTGGTCGAAACAGTGGAGCGGAACGAAACAAATAATGGTTCTGTTCAAAACGAAATGATTGGACAATAATTTTGTTTCCAACCCCTGCCAGTAACAAACATACCCATAACATGATGCTGTTGACAAAAAATACATACCCATAACATGATGCTGTTGACAAAAAATACATACCCATAACATGATGCTGTTGACAAAAAATACATACCCATAACATGATGCTGTTGACAAAATGCTTGAAAATACAGAGGGTTGCAATCTGTGACGTATTGGATTTTTAAATTTAAGACAAAGTAAATTTCTTTGCCTTGTTGTCTTGCAGTATTAATTACGTGCCTTGTTGTCTTGCAGTGTTAATTAAGGGCCTTGTTGCAAACATTATGGATGATTTGGAATGGATTTTGTAAAACATGCTTTCATCCTTTCATTTTGTCATTACATTTTTGGTTCATTTACAATTTTCTATCACTTTGAATCCAATTTAACCCCTTCTTAGATGGCAGCAAAATATGAAAACTGTGCAAGAGGTGTGGAGACTGATATCAGGATGATCACAATACTTATACCTTACTTAACCAATTACTCAAGAACAAGTACTCAAGCCTGAGGGCATTTCTGTGGCCATTAGCTGTGTTTGTGTTTAAATCTATTTATATTAGTGTGTGTGTTGGGGGGGGGGGATATAGGACCGGAATATAGGGCTGTTTTAGTTCTAAAGTAATCGCTGGACCCATTAAAGGGCCTTGTCCTGGCTGGTTGGGCAGAACTGGTTGGGCAGAACTGGCTGGGCAGAACTGAAAAATCAATTGATACAGTTGAAGTCGGAAGTTTACATACACCTTAGCCAAATACATTTAAACTCAGTTTTCCACAATTCCTGACATTTAATCCTAATAAAAATGTGCTTTCTTAGGTCAGTTAAGATCACCACTTTATCAATTAGTATTTGGTAGCATTGCCTTTAAATTGTTTAACTTGGGTCAAACGTTTCGGGTAGCCTTCCACAAGCTTCCCACAATAAGTTGGGTGAATTTTGGCCCATTCCTCCTAATAGAGCTGATGTAACTGAGTCAGGTTTGTAGGCCTCCTTGCTCGCACACTCTTTTTCAGTTCTGCCCACAAGTTTTCTATTGAGGTAAGGGCTTTTGTGATGGCCACTCTAATACCTTGACTTTGTTGACCTTAAGCCATTTTGCCACAACTTTGGAAGTATGCTTGGGGTCATTGTCCATTTGGAAGACCCATTTGTGACCAAGCTTTAACTTCCTGACTGATGTCTTGATATGTTGCTTCAATATATCCACATCATTTTCCTTTCTCATGATGCCATATATTTTGTGAAGTGCACCTGTCCCTCCTGCAGCAAAGCACCCCCACAACAATAAGCAGGTTGGTCACATGCTGTTTTCCAATTACACAACAAAACAAACACACGCGTGCGTGTACAGACACATTGACAATGGTAAAAGTGGTTCATCAGAGAGTGTGCATGGCATGTCCTGCATGCCTGATCAGACTGATGTATGATTAACAGTGTGGCTCCTCTCCTCCAGAACTAAGCTCTGCGGCTGTGCATCACACTGGCTGGACCAGATATTTGAAGAGACCATGCACATTTTACCCAGAGCAGCATATTCAAAGGGAATCACATCAGCGAGGGTCCAGGGCACAGGACCATTATCACTGATCCTGCCATCCTTCAGTTTCTACAATGCCTCTGGACAAGCCTCTCACAAAGGTCTGTTTTGGAACAATCTAATTGCTCTGGGTAGTTTATAGTGTTAGTCCTTTAATGATATAGCCATGATATGAGACAGCGCCAGAAACTTTTCTCATTGAATTGATTCTCTCCAGGGCTTGTTGGACATTTACTGCAGTATATTACATTTCTGTCCTTGGACATGTGAAAGTGTAGGTGAGTGTAAACAAGGAGGGAGGAAGTCTGGTTGCAGGGGCACAGTGAGAATTATGATGATGATGATAATGTGATGGCTAGCAGGGAGGGAGGGCGATCAGGGAGGGAGGGAGGGCGATCAGGGAGGGAGTCTGGTAGAGGAGGCACAGTGAGGATGATGATGATGGAACTAAAGGGGCACCCTGCTGTCTGTCATCTACCTGACCAGATCAGACCCAACTTCAAAGGGCTCCCCCTCTGGCATCAAATATTTACCAGCCTGCTGTGCTTACACCTGCTCTGAGAAGACGAGAGGAGAGTAACTCGTCTGTCTGTGTTCTCAGACATCACACACTAATAAAGTACAGCTCTCACTCTGGTGGACTGATGTTAGTAATGTCAAGGCTTACTATGACAGTCCCACTTTACTGTCATGCATTTAGAAATGTGTTCACAGAGTTTTATCACTGTGCTGCAGATTGCTTAGCCTATGTTTAGTGTTGAAGTACAGTCCAGTGGTGCAGACAGACTATTATGGCTGAGCTTGATGATGGTAATGATGATAACTGTGAGGATGGTGATGGTAGTGGTGATGAAGATTTAGCTTATTTTCAACGAGCCAATATGTCAGAGGCACCTTTTTATTAGCGCTGTTGCCTAGCGAGAGTTGTCATATGGAGCAGCCAAGCACTCAGAAGATCAGAGTATGTGGATCTCTCACTATACAGTATAGGAGGGACAAAACATGTTGTACTTACTTATCCCTGCACATTGTAAATATGGTTCTGGAACTGACCGTGTATACAGTATAGTATGCTTACCTACTTTATCGTGCTCTTCTTATTTTTGTATCTTGTGTGTTTTTGTTCTACCTTGTAATTTTTAGTATTACACTGTTGTTGATTACTGCGTTGTTGCGGTTAGAGCTTGCAAGAAAGGCATTTCACTGTACTTGTGCATGTGACATTAAAACTTGAAACTCCCCCAGGGCCCAGGCTTTCTCTGGATCGGCTTATTTCACTGAATTTGTTTACCATGACTGTAATTTACCTCCATTTTATATTTCTACTGAAGCCTGGGTGTGTTGCCATTAAGTTCTGTGTTTCCTAATACACCAGCGTACCAATGAACAAGTAGCCTACGGATCAGTGATGCCTGTCGTTGAGGCATACCGTAAATAATTGAGAGAGAATGCTGAAGCGCCCTCAATACTGCCTGCACCGCCTCTGACGTGTTAATCTGTCACATGACTCCAGTGACATTTATTTGACTAGCATTGTGTGCTATCGTGAATAATATGCAGTGAAAAAGAAAGCAGATGACAGTATATCATGCCATAATTTGTGTGCACAGTATCTGTATCAAAAGAACAGTCTCATCTGCACCACTCTGACCTTGTTGGGGAAAATGCATGCATGTTCCCCCATGCCTCAGCATACAGTCGCACATCCCGAAGATGTGTGTGTGTGTGTGTGTGTGCGCGCTGAGTGGTACAGCAAAAGGTCTGTCAGCAGTGCTGAATATTAGAATCAATGGCCAGGTTCACTGAATGCACACTAAATTAAAGTGACTGAATGTGACCATGATAGAGATGAGCAGGAAGGAGCACAACATCCCCATGATGAAATACAGTTAAAACACTGTGTCTGGGGATGTTGTGGTGAAAATACAGTATACCATATACAGTATACCATATAAAACTGGATGTTCACCTGGATTCACCAGGTCAGTCTATTTCATGGAAATGGGAGGTGTTCTTAATGTTTTGTACACTCAGTATAGGTTTGACAGAGAGAGCAGGCTGGTGTACCAGATTAATAGTTTATATATTTTATTTTGAAATTGAATGTTTATTAAACACATCTGATTTGCATTTTCAGATTGCTGATTAAGCCAATATGGAATTGCATCAATAAGCAGTTTTAAGGGAAATATATTTGATTGATTTAATGTTTAGTAATAACCATCAGAACACACTAGCGGTGGGTGGGGGGCAGCAAATGTGTGTGTGAGCGGGAGAGAGAGACTGAGGCAGTCATTATCACAGACAGACAGTGTGTCTTTGTCCGGAGCATGGTAAAGGACTATTACAACTACTCTGCACAGTCATATGTTAATGACATTCACTCTCAGAGAATGAATAAATCATGTCTCAGAATACACATCTGAGTCCATGCTTTAGCAGCTAGGTGTTTGTGTGCGTGCGTGCGTGCGTGCGTGCGTGCGTGCGTGCGTGGGAGGAAAGACAGGACGGGAACACTACGGCTGAAACATTAAAGCAGCAAGACAAAAGAGAATCTCTGGTACCTGTTTCCTCCGCCTTGCAGCTTGGTGCTCAATTCCGCTCTAACTGATGCTCAGAGAGATCGTGTGAGAGGGATAGAGAGGTGGAGGAGAGAAGTGAGAGAGCGCTGAGAGCGGGAGTGAGAGCAGAGCAGGGTGTGAGCGAGATAGACAGAGCACGAGAACCAGAAAGAACGCGCACATGAAGGAGAAGAGACTGAGAGAAGGGGGTTGTTTTATGTGTGCTGCTCGTGTGCATGACTGAGGAGCCTTCCTGTCTGGATCGTTAGCCATCTCCAGCCCCAGAGCTGGGCTCTGTGCTCCATAGGCTGTACTGACTGAGGAACACAGGGACAGACAGACAGAGGCTAGGGGACTTTGAGAGGGCTGTGCAGAGGATGTGCTGGCTGCGTGGGCTCTGTCGCCGTGATTGCTGTCGCCAGACCCCTCAGCTGCCTCTGCCTCGCTCGGCTGCTGGCGCAGGCCCCCACTTAGCCCAGCACTAGGAGGACATCAGCAGTCATTGGTAGAGAGATGAGCTCCAAGCACTCTTCCGACTGGATCCCCTACAGGTACAGTACAGTCCTCTGGGTGCTAGTCAAGACTCCACAGACCACAAGAGAAGGGAGGGTGTGCATGTTTGTGGTTACAAGTGTGAATAGCTATGCATGCTCCAGCACTATTAAGGATAGAGAGAATAAAGGATAACGCCTGGGTGCATGCTTGGAAGTTTAGATTGTTGACATCAATTGACCCTTTGACCCCCTGCCTCAGAATTTTGGGCAACCAATCGCAGTGCTCCAATGGATAGAAACTCTCCATGAGTCTGACCTCTCAGTCAACCTCACGTGAAAAATGGTTTTCTTTTAAAATATAAATTGTTTAAATGGTTAAATAATTGAACAGTGCACCAGGGGTAGTACTTTCTACTGTGATTCCTGAAATGCAGAGCCTCTTGATGGAGTATTTTTCTAATCTGAAATTATTTGTTTGTTTGCTCAGCTGGTTAGCTAGCTCAGTCTCATTGACCACAAAATGTTGCTAATGCTAACTAGCTAGCCATGTTGTTGATACAACTCTCAACTGCTGTCAACATCAGGATACAATTTGAGAGCACTAGCCAGTTTCACTCCAAAAGTGATCTGAATCCCAATGTAGCGACCAGAGTATGGGTGAGTGGTTGTGTGGAAAGGAAGGTAGTGGGCATGTGGAAAGGAGTGGGTGTGTCAAAAGCACTCTGCTATAGGTTAGATGGTTTTGATTGGTGGTGGGTATTTTTATTTTCTTTCATACAATTACCACACATTGAGCTATCGTACTGCGAGAGTTTGGACTTTTGTTTTTAAACCAGAGGATTAACCTGAGTCGTATTTCACTAAGTTTTATACAAATAATTGTACATTTTCAGATATAAAACTGATGATTGCTTAATTTTTATAAAAAATATTGATGGTTGTACTGTTGCTTCATGCGTTGTATGTGTGTGCTTCCTATGACTGTCACCCTGATATTGGCTACTAGTTAGCTACTTCGCACGCTGTTGCCGGACAGTAGTGCTTGTCAAGCGGAGAAAGGGGCACTGTGTCCTGGTGTTGCCGTTCATGCCCTCCCCATTGAGTAGAAGACAGTTATCAATATAGGCTGCTATCCTAACTGATATAAAAAAAATGGCCACGTTAGCTTCCGCTGGCGGTTATCGACACGTCGTGCAGTCCAATCAGACACGCAAAATGGTCTTGAGTGGCAACAAATCTGCCCAATTAGCTGATTTGCTTTCCATACACCCACTCCTTTACACACACCAACTCGCCCATACTCCGGTCACCATATTGGGCTGCAGCTACCCATACTTGCCAAAAGTTGTTAGCTAGTAGCTTTGACTGCATGCTGACTGCATGCTCTGGAACTTTGGCAACTACTAAGAATTTTTTAAACCTACCGCTTTGGGCTGGATGTGCCGATGTTCATAGCAAATGGAGCAGCTTTATTTAGGCAAGCCTAAATTACACTGCGTATGCAAAACATTAAAAACACCTGCTTTTTCCATGACATAGACTGACCAGGTGAATCTAGGTGAAAGCTTTGATCCCTTATTGATGCCACTTGTTAAATCCACTTCAATCAGTGTAGATGAAGGGAAGGAGACCGGTTAAAGAAGGATTTTTAAACCCTTAGACCAGGTATTCCCAAACTGGGGTACGCGCAATTCCGTCAGGGGTACGCCAAATAAAAATGTGACTTACATAATAAAAAAATTTCATTTATATTTTCCAACGGAGCTATACATTTGGGTGAGGGTTTTTTCTCGCCTGAGTAGCCTCGGTTCACTGCCTAAAATTAAACCATCTAGTGTTCAGAGAAATAACAACACAATGTCAAATACAGGTAGCCTAGTCAAATAGTGAACATCCAATCACATTAACTGTTACTCTCTCACGGGAAACCTTCCCTCTTGCGCAGACATTTAGAAATGAAACATGACAATTTGAAAAATAAGCCACGGGAGTTTTTTGAGCGAGAATAAAGACGACTTTCAAGTAGTAAGGGATGTATAAAAGCAACAGATACCATTAATAAGAAGGGGCTAGAAGCGTCTTATATGGTGAGCTACTGAGTGGCTAGGACAGGCAAGCCCCATACTATTGTGGAGGACTTAATTCTTCCTGCTGCCGCGGATATGGCTGGGACAATGCTGAGGGAAAAGGCCCAAAAAACTATACAGACAATATCTTCATCAAACAACACTGTTTCACGACGCATCAGTGACATGGCAAGAGATGTTTTGAAACAATTACTGCTTCGCATACAAGCCAGTGAATTATATGCGTTACAGCTGGATGAGTCAACAGACGTGGCGGGCCTGGCACAGCTCCTGGATATGTCTGTTACGTTTATGGGGGGTCAATTAAGGAAGACATCCTTTTCTGCAAACCACTGGAAACCAGGACAACATGAGAAGATATTTTTAAAGTACTGGACAGCTTTGTGACATCAAATGGACTTTGGTGGTCAAGATGTGTTAGTATCTGTACTGATGGCGCAAAAGCCATGACAGGGAGACATAGTGGAGTGGTAACGTGCGCACAAGCAGTTGCTCCCGACGCCACTTGGGTACACTGCAGCATCCACCGAGAGGCTCTTGCTGCCAAGGGAAGACAAAATTGAGGCTATGATTAAGAAGTTTGAGCTCTTTTCTGTCTGTATTAACAAGGACAACACACAGGTCTTTTCGTCATTGTATGATTTTTTTTGTGTGCAAATGAACTCAAGCTTACGGACAATGTCAAATGTGATATAGCGAAGCACCTGAGTGAGATGGGTGCTCAATTATGCAGGTACTTTCCCAAACGGACGACACAAACAACTGGATTCGTTATCCCTTTTGTGACCTGCCTCCAGTCCACTTACCGATATCTGAACAAGAGAGCCTCATCGAAATTGCAACAAGCGGTTCTGTGAAAATTCTATTTAATCAGAAGCCACTGCCAGATTTCTGTTTCTTGCCTTGGCAAATCGCGCTGTTGAGACACTGCTTCCCTTTGCAACCACGTACCTATGTGAGAGTGGATTCTCGGCCCTCACTAGCATGAAAACTAAATACAGGCACAGACTGTGTGGAAAATGATTTAAGACTGAGACTCTCTCCAATACAACCCAACATTGCAGAGTTATGTGCATCCTTTCAAGCACACCCTTCTCATTAACCTGTGGAGAGTTGTTCACAATTTTTGATGAACAAATAAGGTTTTATATGTAAGATGGCTAAATAAAGAGCAAAATTATTGGTTATTATATTATTATATATGATATATCTCCCTTCTTTCTCCTATAGTCCACGATCAGGTCCTTGGCCTTACTGACATTGTGGGAGAGGTTGTTGTCCCTGGCACCACAATGTTAAGTCTCTGACATCTTCCCTGTAGGATGACTCGTTTCATCAGCAAACTTGATGATGGTGTTGGAGTCGTGTGTGGCCACACGGTCGTGAATAAACAGAGAGTACTAAGCACACACCTCTGAGAGGCCCCTGTGTTGAGGGTCAGTGTGGTGGTGTTGTTGCCTACCCTCACCACCTGGGGCTGGCCCATCAGGAAGTCCAGTTGCAGAGGGAAGGGTTCAGTCCCAGGGTCCCTAGTTAGTCATAAGCTTGGAGTGGACTATGGTGTTGAAAGTAATGATGCACCGTTATGATATTTTTGGCCAATACGATATCCAATATTTTCCTTGCCACCAAAAAAACGATACCGATAACCGATATTACAGCCTTTTAAGCATTCTAGTACAGTTAAATAGTTAACACACACACACGGACGCAGCGATCTAAGGCACTGCATCTCAGTGGTATCACTACAGTCCCTGGTTCGAATCCAGGTTGTATCACATCTGGTCGTGATTGGGAGTCCCATTGGGCGGCGCACAATTGGCCCAGCGTCATCCGGGTTTGCCCGGGGTAGGCCGTCATTGTAAATAAGAATTTGTTAGTAACTGTCTTGCCTAATTAAATAAAGGTTACACACACACACACACACCACATTGAACAAAAAGTTATTTTGTTGGCATTTACGTATGTCCCCATTACTAGTAAAACATAATCAAAACCTATTTATTTCACTTACTTGCTGTGCTGTTTCGTTGTTCAGTCGTTTCACCAGGATTTCTATGGAACGCCGTTTGGGTCTTTGCGTGCCAAAAAAGATACGTCAAATAACACTATTCGACGTGTCAAATAACACTGTTCGATGTGTCACAAACTATTCGACGTGTCAAATAAGCTTGTTGACCAATCAGAACCTGAATATGACTGCACATTTTTTACGTAGTTATTACACATTGATTACATTATCACTCGTATTTCATATCTACCAACGATTCATCGATATGTATGCTATGATGCTGGTTAAGTTGTCTCACTCCCCTACAGTGCTGGTCATAAAAAACCTAGCTAGCTCATGGATGCAAACAATGTTCTTCCCCAAAAACATAGCAAAATTACAATCTGTTTCAGTAACTATAGTTAGCTAGCTAACTATATGGCTATGTGTCATCATCTAAAATAACCCTCATTTATAAGACAGTTCTTATTTGATTAATGGTGGTCAGACCCATCTATGTGAAGCTAGCCACAATATTGATGCAAATCAATAGAAAATAGTAGAATTATGCCATAATTGAATAGATCATGCTAAACGAGGTTGAAATGTTATATAAAATCCACAAAAGACAATAATTTGACAATCTGTTGATCACACTGGATGTATTATACTTTAGAATTGCATTGGGGCATACTTATTTCACTGTACAGCCTTACCTATGGATTGTGGATCATTGACATGGGGTATCAGTCTACTCAGTGACACCCAGAGAACAATAGCATCATAGCTCTTATTGTGGGACTCTGAAACAACTGTGAATTGAGACACATTTATTGTCAACCTACAGTGGAAAGTATGTGAACCCTTTGGAATTACCTGGATTTCTGCATAAATTAGTCATAATATATTCAATACATAATTTAAACATTCACAGTGTAGGTTGGAACCCCTAGGCTAATGACTTTTCCAAAAGCTAATTGGAGTCAGGAGTCAGCTAACCTGGAGTCCAATCTATGAGACGAGATTGGAGATGTTGTTTAGAACTGCCCTGCCCTATAAAAAAACTACAAAAAATGTGAATTTGCTGTTCACAAGAAGCATTGCCTGATGTAAACCATGCCTCGAACAAGAGATCTCAGAAGACCTAAGATTAAGAATTGTTGACTTGCGTAATGCTGGAAAGAGTTACAAAAGTATCTCTAAAAGCCTTGATGTTCATCAGTCCACAGTAAGACAAATTGTCTATAAAGTGAGAAGGTTCAGCACTGTTGCTACTCTCCCTAGGAGTGGCCATCCTGCAAAGATGACTGCATGAGCACAGTGCAAATGCTCAGTGAGGTTAACAAGAATCCTAGTGTCAGCTAAAGACTTACAGAAATATCTGGAACATGCTAACATCTCTTTTGAAGAGTCTACGATATGTAAAACACTAAACAAGAATGGTGTTCATGGGAGGACACCACGGAAGAATCCACTGCTGTCCAAAAAAACAACATTTCTGCACGTCTGAAGTTCGCAAAAGAGCACCTGGATATTCCACAGTGCTTCTGGCAAAATATTCTGTGGACAGATGAAACTGAAGTTGAGATGTTTGGAAGGAACACAACACTGTGTGGAGAAAAAACCACACCAACATTAAAACCTCATCTCAAATGTAAAGTATGGTGGAGGGAGCATCATGGTTTGGGGCTGCTTTGCTTCGTCAGGGCCTGGACAGCTTGCTATCATCGATGGAAAAATGAATTCCCAAGTTTATCAAGACATTTTGCAGGAGAATGTAAGGCTAACTGTCCACCAATTGAAGCTCAACAGAAGTTGGGTAGTGTAAGAGGACAATGACCCAAAACACAGAAGTAAATCAACAACAGATTTGCTTCAACAGAAGAAAATACGCTTTCTGGAATGTCCCAGTCAGAGTCCTGACCTCAACCTGTTTTAAAATGCTGTGGCATGACCTCAAGCGGTTCACTGCAGACATCCTAAGAATATTGCTGAACTGAAACAGTTTTGTTAAGATGAATGGTCCAAAATTCCTCCTGACCGTTGTGCAGGTCTGATCCACAACTACAGAAAACGTTTGGTTGAGTTTATTGCAGCCAAAGGAGGGTCAACCAGTTATTAAATCCAAGGGTTCACATACTTTTCCCACTCTACACTGTGAATGTGTTCAATAAAGACATAAAAACGTATAATTGTTTCTGTGTTATTAGTTTAAGCAGACTGTGTTTGTCTATTGTTGTGACTCAGATGAAGATCAGATCAAATTTTATGACAAATTTATGCAGAAATACAGGTAATTCCAAAGGGCTCACATACTTTTTCTTGCCACCGTATGTGTATTGAACACTATTCCAGAGGAAAAACAATACTGCGTGGATGTTTTGGAGTCTAATAACTCTGAGGAGGATGTTGGGAAAAAATATATTGGGTATTGAGTAGACTGATACCCCATTTCATTGATTCCCAATCCTTAGGTAAAGCTGTACAGTCCAGTGCAGTATGAATGTCAATACACACAAAAGGCTGATTGGGGAGGGGATTTCACACAGTCACAGTCCCGCGATAAGAGCTACAACGCTAATATTTGCGTAAACTCTTCACAGTTGTATTCTGTGGGTGTCACTGAATAGACTGATACCCCATTTCATTGCTTCACATTCCAACCTTGTTTAACATTATCTAGTCTAAATATGGCATGATTCCACCATTTGTAACCTTCTGCATCACTTTCAAAAAGGTACTTTTATTTTGAAGGCAAACCGCAAATTCCACTATTGTGCCTAATCCTTATTGTGGCTAGCTTCACAACCCATAACCCGGTCTGGTCGAGCGTCACTAGCTAGATGAAGCTAGCTGTCTGCCTATAATGTTAGCTTTGGGCAACAGGGTTAAGTAGCTGGCTAGCTATTTATTTTCATGAACCGAAGTTCAATTTCAATTGGCAAACAACAAGTGGCTACCTAGCTAATACTTGCTCACAAGGATTCATAAATCATTGCTAAGAATAATGAAAATGACTGCAGTTTCTACTAGTCATTTGTTTTCAGGCTGGTTGTATTGGTGGTTGTATTGGTAGGTACCAAGCTAAAGCTAGCTAGTTACTCCAGAAGTTGCGGTCGAATAAATAATGCTTTATTATCAAGGCGGTATTGTAAACACATCGTTTGTGGCCGGTGTTTGCTTGTTTGCAGACTTTTTTGTACAGCTTTGACAGTGCTACTGATAGTAGTGGTGGCACTTGGCTTGCACGTGCAAATTCAGAACACACAACATTCTATAATTGACCTGTAATATTTGACGTGTAAAATTAAACGCTTATTTAACGCATCAAATAGTGTTATTTTACTTCAATTTTTTTGGGACACGCAAGACCCAAATGGCGTTCCATAGTTTGTTGTGAAGCTAATAGCAGTGACGCTATTACTGTGTAGCTCCGGTAGGGCAACATCTGAAATATAGCACACTAGGTAGTGTGTACCGTTGCTCGACTATCACCCTCGACAGAGAACGGTTGATTGTCAAGGGCAATGAATTCCATTATCTTGGCGTTAATGGATTTCGCCTTTGTGTTGTCTCGCTGAAATCTTCTTACCCTTTCAAATGACTGCTCGACTTGTTGACTGCTCGATCCACACAGCAGACATTGTGGGCTAGGTTAGGAATGCTATAGTATGTGTAGCGCAACATTTTACGTGGCATCCTTACGCCATGT